>NC_087204.1:81061755-81109601 GCF_015104395.2 Macrobrachium nipponense | reverse complement strand
TCTAGATCCGCCACTGGAACTAGCAATCAGACAAGCAATCCTTGCTTTAGGTGGAATTGTTGACCATAATCCATCATGACACTGAGGACAGCAGCACGGAACATTGCTAGTCCCTTCATTGATGTTGCCAATGGTTACGGTTACTCTGGTAGTGATATATGGCAGCGATTTCTTTTGTAGCAGTGGGAGGAGTTAATGACATCACCAGCAACAAAATTTCCCGCCAACAAAGCTAGAACTTTGTTGGGTTCCTCTAGTTTATGCGCTGCTGTCTGCGTAATACACAAAGAAATTTGTTTTCGGTCTCTGTCCCCTCTCTCTTCCTAAAGTGAAGGATACGTACATATGCATACATACGTACATGGCTCTTGATTTGGTTCGGTACGTTAAGTTATTTTGACCATCCGGGACAGAGTCAAAACTCCCGCCCCTTGTGAACCATAAACTACGTATATTTACGATGACATTTTTATATAACTATTTTTACGATGGCGTTTTTTTATACAAATATTCATATTACATTTTGCCGTATATTACGTTAAAGGACAAAGAATGCCCTTTCAAATGGCATATGACATTACAATTATGTTTACTTTTAAAACCACAATCGCGCGCAGGAAAAATTATCTACGCACACAAAAATGTACAATTTACTTCATCCGTCAACCTACATACATTCACTTTTCGTAGCGTATCTGACTCAGGGATGATGATAGAAAGAAACTTCAAAATGGATTAGAAAGCAGATAAAATTTTCTATATAATGCATAAATAAAATTGATAGGTGGTCTCAGAAATTTTCGAGGAATTCTAGGTCAAAGACGGACCATAAACTTTTAAATTTTATGTATATATTTACCCCATTTTTCTTATATAAATTTTCATCTTATTGCATTTTGCGATATACTTCGTAAAAGTACAAAGAATGGCCTTTCAATTGGTATATGACACATTACAATTACAATTACTTTCAAACCCATAAGCGCGCACAGAAAAAATGATCTACGCACGCAAAAATGATAAAAATTAAGCGTTCGTGGGAGAGCTGAAATCTAGCCCCTCCCCTTGTGTAACGTCATCAGTTGCATCCAGCCAGACTGACGAATAACTTTTTGTACTTTTTCCCGAAAATATTATAATCGTTTGAGGCATGCATGATTATTACCTTTATGTATATAGTTTGTGTTATATGTAAACTTATGTGTTCGGATGTATATTTGTGATATCAAGTGCCATTGAGAAATTAGTATCATCGTCTTCATCATTTATTCCTTTGATACCCTATATGGTATATGACGTAATTCTTATACTTTTGATATTTTTTTTTTCTTTTTTTCTTTTTTTGTGTTCAAGTCATGCAAATGCAACTGCCATTTTTTACACTGCTTGTATCCACATTTTTTATGTATTTATTGCATAACAATTAGTATTCGTAATAAGATTTGGAAAATATAATTAAATTATCATTCTAACCTTTAACATAAATAAAAAAAAATGTTGCTTTTCAAAGTGAGGTATTAACACAGTGACAGAACTAAATATATTTCTTAACAATTATTTATAATCTTGATAATATTACTACCTGAGAGAGAGAGAGAGAGAGAGAGAGAGAGAGAGAGAGAGAGAGAGAGAGAGCGCGCAAGTTGTCATGTTATAAAAAATGAACTGGAAGAGAATACAATAAACCAGTATATAGGTCAGCAAATAAATAAGTAAAGAATAAACATATGAAGAAAGCTGGGGTAGCTGTGTGTTGAAACTGGTATATTTTATGTGAAATAGAACCAGGCTTGGTGACTAAATGAGAGATGGGTATTATAAAACATCAAGCATGTGACCTCTCTATAGATTTTATCAAGATTTTATCAAAAACACCATGCTATATGGATTAAATTTATAAAAACTAAAGGTTCTTTAAAAATAATTCAATGGATAAGCACGGTAAGTGTTACTCTTGTGATGTCACAGTATTAGCTCCGCCCCCACTGCCGAGTTGAGCAGACCTTTTAGACTTTGACTCTGATCCGGAGATCCGATTAGAAAATGTCATCGTAGTCATACATATTTAAACGTCGAGGCATTCACGGGCTGGGCATTTGTACTGATAGACCACGTTGGTTCTCTGCCGGGGGTCTAGCACAGAGGAACAGAGCTGGTCTTCATAATCGGGCAACTACTATGAGATTCAGAGCCTTTGTCCCGAGTTTTTCGGGAATAACTTTTTTTTTCTGTGCATTTGACAAAGATATTACTTAGCCATAGTATACTTTACATCCCTACATTCTTTATTACTTATATTAGAAAGAAATATATTCATAAGAGTAAAAATAAAGCAGCAGAAGCCAATGGCGGAACACTCGGTTATACGTGACATAAAACATATGATGTACCGACTCCTCCCACAAGGTGATGACGACAAGCTGTCTCTGAAATTCTGAATGAATATTCGTACCTTGGCAAGGCTTCAAGAATGGCGGCTATGATAAGTCCCCTTGGTTGCAGGACATCTTTTGTCATTCGACTTGCGCAATTGTTTAAAAGTGAGGATGCCCATGGCAAATCCTACGTAAGCTTGAAGGTAAATGAATAAATAGGGCCCTTTTTTTGTGTAAGGAGTATACTCGGACACCAAAGGCTACTACTACTACTACTACTACTAAAAAGTGTAAACAAGGAGCATTGGTTGTATTTCATTATTGCCAGAGGTTGAGACTTTACTCAAGAGGAGGAGGCAAGTTAGTGACGTCAAAAGGTACGTCATTATACCTTCGAAAGACATTCCTCTGACTTTGCTGGTGATGTCTACAAGAAGTCAGTGTTACTCTTGTAATTACAGAATACAGTAAAAAAAATTAGGTAGGGATGTAAGATACCCTGTGAAAAAGTGTCATCTTTGTCAGGTACGTTGATAAAATTTTATTCCGGAATAACACCAGGACACCGGCTGTGAATCTCATAGTAGCCTTTTTATTTTTGTAATAAATCATTTATTTGACCCTTTTACTTTCACACCCTGACAGTAGTTCCCAAAAAGATAATATGATCGACTGAAAAAAAAAAAACTTCAATATAAATCATATTTGACGATCGGGGAAGGAATAATCAAGCGATATCAAAAACTGAATGCAATCGTTAAAACAACGAAAAAATCAAAATAAACCATGTGTGCAAAACTCATCTGCCATCGCCCATAACGTGTTTTATTCCTTGTAGTGGAGACAAATGGTCGTCCCGTTGCTCCGTAGGGGGATAGTACGCCAGTGCACCCCATACGGTATGCTGTAGGCATTTCTTAAGGTTCTTTGCAGCATCCCTTCGGCTCCTAGCTGCAACCTCTTTTATTTCTATTACTATACATCCATTCACATTCTCTTTCTTCCATCTCACTTTCCACCCACCTGACAGTTGATTCATGGTGCAACTGAGAGGTTTTCCTCCTGTTACACCTTTAAAATCTATATACTGTAAATTTCCGTTTCAGCGCTGAATGATCCCATAGGTCCCAGCGCTTGGCCTTTAGCCTAAACTCTATATTCAATTCAGTTTATTTCAGCATTGGTGGAAATCACTGATATTTTCCAAAAATAGTCTGCATTTGTTTGTATAGAATCACTCGTGTTAATTCTGTAAATTAGGATTCAAGAGGACTGATTCTTCATATATAGATTATTTTACAGTTACTTCACTTTTACAAAGATTCAGTAGCATAAATTCAGAATGTGTTGAGTCAGTAGTCTAGGTTTAGCATGCTTAGATTTATTTACGTTAACCCCGTAATAGTGCATTCAAATGCGTTCATCCAACTTGGACAAGCATCCATTTACAATTCGACTTAAGGAAACAATATAAATAAGTAAATAGATAAGTAAATAGATAAAGGAATAAATAAAGGAATAGATAAATAACTAAATAAATGAATAAACCAGTGGTAAGTATGCGCATCCATATCCACTTCATACCATAATCAATAATAATTTTATAGGTCAATGAAATGGGCATTCAGCCGATGTTATTAATTCTTTTTATTCTCATCGTATTATATATCTATATATACATTCATACACACACACACACACACACACACACACACACACACACATATATATATATATATATATATATATATATATATATATATATATATATATATATATATATATATATATATATATGCGGGGGCGATGTTTCTGACAGCTTTTAATTATATATACACACACACCACCCACACCACACACACACATACATAATTAATATTATATATATATATATAATATATATATATAATATATATATATATAGACAATGTATATATATATATCTATATTATATATATGATATATATATATATGTATAATATATATATATGTGTGTGTGTGCGTGTATGTATGCACACAAACATTATATATATAAGCGTGTATATTATGTAATATATCATATAATTCCTTGGTCAAGGTCATTCCTTGTTTAAGGGAATTTCATGGTTTTGTTGATGCAACGTCAGCTTATTGCATCACTCACGATATATTTATTTATTTTATTACCCAGTCCATCCTTGCACCATGTTGTAGAAACAATAATAGATATTGCAAAAAAAATGTATTGACGTTATTTGTCCTGCTTTACAAAGTGCTTTTCTACAAAATTATACAGATATTCATTTTAAAAATCGTTGGAACATTTTGGCAGAGGACCACCTCATATATATCCTGAGATAACGGAAAATGTAATTTTGAAACCAGAAAAATTTAGATAAGAAAGAAAGGAGTATGAATTTGCTTTAGGTCTTTAATGCATGACGGAACATTTGACTGAATTCTGCAATCTCTCTCTCTCTCTCTCTCTCTCTCTCTCTCCTCTCATAGCCCTATTTATACATATACACTGACAGTGTAACATGGAGCTGATTGTTGCTAAATTGGATATTAAAGTATGAAAGGAAAGGAAATATAATTATAACCTAAAAATACACTTTTCATTGTATATTCACTAATTTGTATCCTAAATTATCTATGAATTTAATGGAGAAGGGTGAAAAATTATTATATTATATTATATGTGAAAAATTATTATATTTGAGTTCACGACAATTTGGCATACGTCGAAAACTGATCACCATGATAGTAGAGCTATAAAAAACACTCAACAAATCCCTATTTCTCTTCCTTCCATTTTTGTTTACGTTATTAGACATCCATTCTCTTTTGAAGATTTGTCTTATTCATGAGCCACATAGAACGTATTCGTCAATCATTTGATGTTCTTAGAGGACCTAAAAATTTATCAAAATTTGCCCAAGAGCTGTTTAACTCCCTGTTATTAGACATCTCTTATTATGAATTATGCATTAGTTGCTTTAGGAAAATCCAATTTGTCCATATATTTGAAAGACAGTAAGAAAGAAAGTGACAGGGAGGGAAGACATTAATTCTTGTTATATTGAAACTTAATAAGATGGCTATATCTTGTTTACAAATTTTATTTCCTTTTCATGTATACATCACCACTCGCACTCTCATCTGCACATGTTTTTGCCTCTGATAATTATCACCCTCTAGATTCTAGATTTATCTCCAAAGCTATTTACTGCTGGCCCTTCTCAATTCCGAATCGTCCTTCCATTTATCCATCGTTACTGATACTTGGAATATGTACGAGTGGAATTTTGTCGTTCAGTGGAGTTCAATGTCCACTGAAGTCAAAGAGGGAACTTTTCTTGCTTCCCTACATTTACTGTGTGGAATCATCTCGTTTCTTTCGTTTTAGCTCCGTGTTTTCGTATTTGTATTTGGCTTCAATCTTTCCAGATTTTCTCATTATTCCATCCTTCAACTGGACGGTATGTTGCTCTCTTTTTAGTCAACACCCCACCCCCTTTTTCCAATATGATTTTCGATTATTGATAATTATTAATATATGAAAGAAGGAACGGAAAAATATCAAATGTAAGTTCAATTCCTGAACGATAATCTTAAAAAATTGTAACCGAAACTTTCTCCTTAGTTCAATTTTAACTTCAATATGTCTATTGAAATTCACTAACTCAATCAGGTACACAAAAAAATCTTCGTTAAAAGACCTTTGAGAAAAATTCAAAGTATAAATCAATCAATTCATGTATAGGTTAAGATTTTTTCCTTTTATTTTATCAAAGTTCATATGGTCTTAATAGGAAAAAGATCTTATTTTTTTTAATGAACACAGACAGATGTACGTACGTATATATATATATATATATATATATATATATATATATATATATATATATATATATATGTGTGTGTGTGTGTGTATACATATATATACATAAGACAGAGGAAGGCGACGGCCAGTAGGACACATCAGCATGAAGGTGGACTATTAGAAACGTTGCAATTCATTACAATTCTTTATTTCCTACGTTTCGTAATATCATTATTACATCTTCAGGGAATCTGTTAAACAATAAATAAAATTAATTTAAAATTACTTAAAAATTACTTTAAAAATTACTCTAAAATTCAACATTTGTAAATTACAACACAATTAAAAAACATACAGAAACGAAAACAAAAAAAATAAAAATAAAAAGACCAAAGACCGCTAACCAACCTTATGCCGAGAAGGCAAGAGACAGAATGACAGAACAAATAAAAGTTAGCTCAGGTACAGTTGTGTGGAGGAGGTCTGGGTATTTAACTGGGGAACCAGTTGTTTAATAAATAATGACTCTAGGATAGGCAGTTCATATGCATTGTTCGCTTGGCCTATGACTTGGAAATGACTTCTTTCTATATATATTTTACAATTTTTCGAATGGTTTCTTATATTAGAGTGTTCGGGATTGGAAAGCCTACAGCCAGTACGGAAACTTAATGGCTCTTTTAGTACATCTGTTTTTAGAAAGAAAACTTTTACTGGTCTAGGATCCAATTACTATAGTTCTTGTTTTTATGATTTTAAACTAAACTCTATTTTTACTCTCCTCCACAGGGCATTTTTTATTTCATCGAACTGGCAATCCTTCCACCAAGATATTAGTTTCCTTTCTGGATATTTTAGGGATAATTGCTTCCCACAGACTTTGTTTTATAAAAAGCTCCGTTTGTTTCTTAACAAACAATTCGCTAATGTCGCCAAACCATGTACAGTACCAAAATTAGCTTTTTATGCCAAATTCCCGTTTTTACATGATGACTCCTTTCGGAAAAAGTTTGCACAAATTATTCATAAACATTATGGTGCCATTAATCTAAAATTAATTCCAATAAACCCGCTAACAATCGGTTCCTTTTTCAGATAGGAAAGAATCGAATGGAACCTCTCTTGACCTCCAACGTGGTCTATAAGTATACTTGCCCTAAGTGTAACTCTGGGACATATGTCGGATCCACGAGGAGGTTACTGCGGGTCAGAATCGACTCTCATCGGGGATTAAGTTTCCGTACTGGCTGTAGGCTCTCCAATCCCGAACACTCTAATATAAGAAACCATTCGAAAAATTGTAAAATATATATAGAAAGAAGTCATTTCCAAGTCATAGGCCAAGCGAACAATGCATATGAACTGCCTATCCTAGAGTCATTATTTATTAAACAACTGGTTCCCCAGTTAAATACCCAGACCTCCTCCACACAACTGTACCTGAGCTAACTTTTATTTGTTCTGTCATTCTGTCTCTTGCCTTCTCGGCATAAGGTTGGTTAGCGGTCTTTGGTCTTTTTATTTTTATTTTTTTTGTTTTCGTTTCTGTATGTTTTTTAATTGTGTTGTAATTTACAAATGTTGAATTTTAGAGTAATTTTTAAAGTAATTTTTAAGTAATTTTAAATTAATTTTATTTATTGTTTAACAGATTCCCTGAAGATGTAATAAAGATATTACGAAACGTAGGAAATAAAGAATTGTAATGAATTGCAACTTTCTAATAGTCCACCTTCACGCTGATATATATACATATATATACACATATATGCATATATATGATGTATATATACATGTATATATATATCGAGCTACAATGTCCTTTAATATCTAATTCGCTCTACCTCGGAATTAATATATTTTCATATATGCTTAACCGAAGGGGAATTTTTTCTCGATAATAGACTTGCCTGGACCAAGGCACAAACCCATGGATTCTTTCAAATCCAGGAAATGTGATATGATTTATGTATTATATATATATATATATATATATATATATCTATATATATATATATATATTTATATATATATATGTATGTATGTATAATATATGTATACATAATAAAATAAAAAAGGTATAAGCCACGAAGGAAAAATAAACAACAGAGTTTCTGCAAGATCTTTAGTCTCAACGTCCTTTACTCAACAGTTTGTCTGCTGAGTAAAGGACGTCGAGTCGAAAGATCTTGAAGACACTCCGTTGTTTATTTTTCCTTCGTGGCTTATGCCTTTATGGATTTATCACGTTCCAAACTTTCGTGATTCAGTTATACATGTGTATGTACAGTATATAATGTATGTATATATATATATATATATATATATATATATATATATATATATATATATATATATGAATAACTTGATCACGAACTATATAAAACGTGATGCTATGTATAAATAAAGGTTTTTTGCCACGAAGGAAAAAAGGAAAAAGCGAGATAGCCGAGTACTTTCGGTCCTATTCGGACCCTTTACTATCTTTGATACATAACCTTATGAGACTAATGAGGTTTGCCACACTTAAGGGAATGTCATGACGTTCTAATTCCTCCTCCAAATATTCAAGTAAGTCATCTACAGGCACTTTTGTAAATAAAGAGACAACATCAAAACTAACCATATTAAAATCAAAATTCAAATTTAAACTATTCAATTTGTTTATAAAATCAACATTGTTTTTAACATTCGTGTTAGAAATGTTTCTTACCAAAGGGGAATTTTTTGTACAAAAGTTTGGCATGGCTATGGGTAATTCCTTATCTCCTGTCCTTAGCAATATTTACAAGGAATTTTTTAAGACAAAACTCTTACCAAGAATTTTGCCCTAAAAAGTTATTTGGTTTAGATATGTGGATGATATCTTCTGTATTTCGCCAGTTCACGAAAATCTCCAGGAATTCCTTAATAATCTCAATAACTTAGTCCCTTATATAAAATTTACCGTAGAGGAAGAAAGAAATTGTAATTTGAATTTTCTTGATGTAACTGTCCATAGAAACAATAGAAATTTCACCTTTTCAGTCTTTCAAAAATCAACTAACATTGCCTCTTTTGTTCATTACTACTCCAATCACCATCAAAATGTTAAATTCTCTGTTTTTTCTGGGATGTTTCTAAGGGCTGTACGTGTCTGTAGCCCGCAGTTTATTGACGCCGAAATTAAAACTATTTATGATATTGCAATGAAACTTAAATACCCAAAGACTTTTGTAGATGTGGCATGGAAAAGAGCTAGAAAAACATTTTATTCAATTAATGACAAACTTGAATTTAGTAAGAATGACATTCTAAAATTACCCTATGATGAAAGGTTTTTAGATATTCCTAGAATTTTAAAGCTTTTTAACATAAATGTTGTTTTCAGTAATATTAATGTCAAGAGTTTAATTATCAAAAATTCTCCTAAAGATCTTCCAGGCTGCATATATGAAATTCCTTTTAAAAAGTGTGATAAAGTCTATTACGGACAAACCGGTAAATCTCCTTCACAACGTCTCAAACAGCATCAATATTCTGTGAGAACTGGACAAATATCGAATGCATTATTCGTACATATGAGAGATTTAGACCATCTTATTAACTGGAGTCAAGCAAGAGCCTTAATCCCATGTAATGACACAGTTAAAAGGAATATCATCGAATCTTGTTTCATCAAGTCAAATAATAGAAATGTTCTAAATTTAAGTCTTGGTTTATTTAAACTTGATGCTTTCATAATGAAAAAAAGTTGTAGATAAATATAAGCAACAAAATTAATATATTCAGTTTTTACATGTTTTGGACTGTAAAGAAACTTTGTAATTTCGGTTAGGGTCAATCTGCTTAGGTTTGTGACCGTGTGATATCCGATAATCCTGGATTATCTCTTTTAATTTTTACCCTTTTGACAATTAACCATCTGGTATTCTTGATCTTGTGTTGTACCTGAGACCTTTCTCTCCAATTGTACCTCATTAACTCCTTGACAATGTCTGAGTAAAGACGAAAGCACTTGGATTTCTGACTATCATTTTCCTGTGGAATTCGATTTATATATATATATATATATAAATATTATATATATTCTATATATATATATATTATATAATAGTATATGATATATATATGTATATATATATATATTTATATATATATATATATATATATATATATATGTGTGTGTGTGTGTTTACATGTATACATATAAATACATATGCATACATATATATATATAATATATATATATATATACACACATATATATAGAACTATAAACATAATACATAGATACATATATTTGTTACATATACCATATATATATATTATATATATATATATTTTTAATCATATCTATATATATATATATATATATATATATTAGACATAGATAGTGTGTATGTATGCAGTAGGTAGGTACTTACCTATGTAAGTCTACTCGTGTATATAAAATTACGACGGCCACAGACTAATAATACAACACTCAAGTGGCTATCCGTTAATGCATGTATGTATATATTAGTATTGCTTTACATACGATTGTTGTATACCCTATATTTAAGCAATGTATTCGCATATATAATTGTAAAACGTCGTTTGTGTAATCCATTAATTGTAACGGGACGAACAGTTACATAAGTTTAGCCTCAATAATAAAAGATTTTTTATTTTCTATGATTCAATTTACCATATGTAAGAGAGAATGGACCAATTTATAGAGTAACTTCATAGAAAGTTACCTACTGAGCGAATTTCATGATGAGTCTTGTGATAATTGGATCCTCAGACCTCAGTAATATACAGGTGGTTGACAGGACCATGAAACCAATTTAAAGACCAATAATTGATATCGTACTAGAATACAACAATTTCAAGAAAAATTTCACTTTATTACATCAACTCGATATCGGAATTTTTAGACTGCCATCAAAGTTTCGTATAAGCGTAACACAAAATCCATACTAAAATCTATCGCCATATTTACTGTTATCCATAATCTACAGGTTTGTTTGGTTTAATATTTATTCATATGGGTCTTGTACTAAATACGACGCTTGTGTGAATGTTTATGATATTTAAGTTGAACGTTACCCAATTGATGAGGTACATAAATATTAAAGCAAAGGCAATTCATGATATGTTCATTTAGACATTCACTGTCCATAGATAATGCTAACAAATTCATTTATTCAATTAAAATACAGTTTTTGAAACGACGTAAGGTATATTGACTATGTCTTTCGAAGTGCTCGAAAATTGTGCTAAGGTAGGCCTTTAAAAAAAAACGTAAAGTACATATAGACACAGAATGTCATTTTTTAAGTTCTCTAATTAAAACACACATGCTTAGTGTGTATATATATATATATATATATTATATATATATATATATATATATATATATATATATATATATATATATATATATATCAATTTTTGTCACACATAATGACTTTTTCTTTTATATTCACAAATATTAAACCACACACCATTTAATATTCAGTTTACTATGCCTTAGGGATAGCTTCCACCCATGGGAAATTATAATTGAAATATTTTGAATTCAAAATTTGAGGTATATTAAACCTGGCGGCAAATATAAAAGATATATAGAAAAGACCATCTCGACATATTGCATACAATGATGCCTAAAACTTAAGCATGTGACTTGAATCAGTTGTTATTCCTAATGAAATTCACTGGAGCTATTACATAACAGTGAATAAAACATGGCCGCCCAGTTACTAGAGCATGCGAAATATTCCCTATCTTCCTTCCCCATACATGGCCTTGGTTAGTCTCAGAACCCATTTCGAGTCAATTCGCCTCAGCCAACATTGTTGGCTAACGGTTCCTCTCTCGCTGATCGATAGAGAAGAGCTTTCGTCTCTAGAGGCTGCTTATCTCCTCCTCAGGATATTGCCAATCGCTCTTATCATTCACCATTGCCTATATCTTAAAAGACCCGTACTTCGATGGGAAACGCCCCCGCACACCAGACACCTAAATGTGTCCGTAGTCCGTGGACAGACACAGACAGACAGACAGACAGACCGACAGACAGATTCTTACTGTATATTTGCTTTATTACTCGGTTTCTTCAAATAAAGTATTATTTCAAGAACTACCTTCAAGTTGAGATATTTATCTTGATAAAAATTTGGATATTATTTAGTCGTCCTTAGTGATAACAGGAACGTAATATGCAAAGAAATACAAATAACTAAAGATGTACAAGTAGAAAAAAATCGGGAAGTTTTCTCTTATGCTTTAATTCCTGGGTTAAGTTAATTTCTTGATTTTCAAGGGAAATAACTCTTTTTATTATTCCTCCGTCGACTTTATTTTATTATTTATATTTCATCCCATAATGAGTGTTCCATGTTGCAACAGCTATCAGACCAAAAAAATATCAGATTAGACATTGGTGTCAAAGCTACACAAATGATCCTTCAACGAAACCTCAGCGATGTTTGTTTTCAGGATGGTTGGATGGAAATATCCGAGATAAGAAAGGGAAAAGTAATTTTGAAATCAGAGAAATTTAGATGAGAAAGACAATTGTATATTAGTCTTTTAATGCACCATGAAATATATGGTGGCTGAATTCTGCAATTCCGCCCCCCCCCCCCCTCTCTCTCTCTCTCTCTCTCTCTCTCGATCGATCGGATCGATCGATCGGTCGAGCTTTGACTTAAAGAAAAAAAAATTTTGGGACCACCTTGATGTGGTGAGGGTGCTCTTGAACTCTAGGACTTTGTTCTCGAGTTCAAACCCAAGAGTCCCAAACCTCAAATATTTCTAAATATTTGGACTAATTTTTGTGGAAAGGGTTTACCCTTATTTTGTTGAAATTTTTCTGGGGGGGGGACCTGTTAAACAGAAAAGATACTATCATAGCTGGGACTGGGTTTCATGTCTGAAGCTAAATAGTGGGATCCGTGGAGGACCATCGACTGCCCGATAATGTTCGGACCTGAGTGATATCAGGCGGAACTAAATTGCTGAGCTGGACCATGGATTCCAGGGGGTCTAGTTTTGTGGATAGGACTCTCGACATTCTGTCCAGTTTGCCCATACTGTGATCATGGTGGGGATGGTTGTATTCTTGTAATACTCTGTCCTATCAAGCGGGTTTGGCTTACACTTGGGCCACTCTAATCATGTTGTGCCATCCCCTGTGGGGTAGGGTAGGGATGCAGACATTTGGGAATCGGTTCTCACTTGTGCCATTAGTGGAAGAATAAACTCCATGAAAGACTGATGATATCTTTATAGGTTTTCAGGGTTTTTTTCCTTTACTTTAATCTTTACGATAGATACGAATAAGGATTCAAGCACCCCTGGGGCCCCTGATGGTAGTGAATCGGCACAGTTGATGACTGCAGGAACCTCCACTGACAACTTTCCTCTGGAAAAATCAATCAAATCTTCCTGTGCAATTACACTGAAACCCTATGCTCCAGTACTGAGTAAAAGGAAATTTAGCAAAAATATAGTACCTGAAATAGGACCTGGAATATTTGAAAACTCATATGATAAATATTTGACTTTTAATTTGGAAGACGCTAGTTGTGACATTTTTAATGTATATAGAGATATTGTTAAGTGTTGTGGCCGAGAGCTTAAGATTTCTTCTGAGGGGCGAGGAAAGCTGACAGTGGAATCTGCCTTGGCAAAAGAAAGTGATAAACTAAAACCATTATCTCACCTTGGAGGAGTTAAAGTAGTGTGTGCAGTACATGCTTTTTGGAATTACTCCAAGGGAATGATATATGCACCCCAGCTTATGACATACTCTGAAGAAGAGCTAGTTGAAGAATTAAAAGATCAAGGTGTAATAAGAATTGAAAGAATAAAGAAGATAACTGGAGTCCTTGTCCCACTTCCCAATTTAATTGTTACATTAAATTCCACTCGACTGCCTAGTATAGTGAAAGCAGCCTGGTTACGTTTCAAGGTTAAACAATATATCCCAAGATTGAGGAGATGTTTTCAATGTCAAGAATTCAGACATATGTTAGGGTCATGTAGACAGAAACTACAAGGCAAGCCTGCCACTTGTGTCCAATGTAGTGAACCAGAGCATGGCATATGTAATAAACAAGCCAGATGTATACATTGTGGAGACAATCATCCATCATCTTAATTTACCTGTGATATATATATACATCATGGAAAAAGAAATTCAAACATTAAGGGTAACCGAACATATCACATTTAGAGAGGCAAAACAGAGTGGTGAATCAGGAATATCCTTTTCCAGTGTTGCTGCCAACCGGAGATGAAATATTAATGTTACCAAGGATAATGTGAATAAAAAAACCAGTGACGACCTGTACTCATGCCTCTTTGGAGGCGGTGCCAGTGATTGCTGGCGCCCATGCCTCTTCGGAGGCTGTGCTAGTGATTTCTGGCGTTCCTGCCTCTTCGTAGGCATAGCCAGTTGATTCTGGCGCTCTCACCTCTTCGGAGGCAGTGCCAGTGATTTCTGGAACTTCTGCTTCTATGGAAGCAGAACCAATGATTTCTGGTACTCCTGCCTCTCTGGAGGCTGTGCTAGGTGTACCTGGCACTTCTGCCTCACTGGAGGCTGTACCAGCTGTAAATGGTGCTTCTGATCCTTTGGAGGTTGCACCAATGTCCGATCCTCAAACCCCTCCTCAGGCAGCACCAGCTTTGTCTGGTGTTCCTGAGACTGATAACCCTCTGAATAGGAAGGCAGCTATAAATAATCGGTCTCCTTCCAGAAAAAAGGAGCAAGTCAGTAAGCTAAAAGCTCTTAAAAGAGGCTCCAATCTAACAGCCTCTAAAGGAAAGTAAAATTCATTAATTTCCTTCAGTGGAACTGTCAGGGATTAAGAGCTAAATGGGAAGAGTTAAGGCTGCTCGTATCAGAAGTGTCTCCTATTTGTATAGCTCTGCAGGAGACCATGATTGGTAATAACATGTGCCTCAACCCACGAGAGTATACTTCCTATCACTCCACCTATAATTTGAATATTGGAAGCCATGGCGGTGTCACTGTATGTTCGAAATGACACCCCACAAAATCCTATTAGTATCCAATCAGCATTGCAAGTGATAGGTGTGTAGATCCATTTGCAAAGAAAATATACAGTATGCTCTCTTTATCTACCACCTAATGAAATCCTCCCCATCAATGAATTTAAATCTCTTATTCAACAGACCACGCCCTTTTGTTATTTTGGGAGATATGAATAGCAGAAATCCTCTTTGGGGGTGACATCGTCACCAATCAAAGAGGAAGGTGCTTAGGTTCCATCATAGAAGATGAAAATGTGGGGATCTTCAACACTGGGGAGTCTACACATTTTCATGTTCAAACAGGCACGTTATCAGTAATTGATTTATCTATATGTAGTGATGACTGTCATTGATTTTAATTGGAAAGCTATAAATGATATATTTACCAGTGACCATTTTCCAATAGTGGTGAGTGTAGCATCAAGTCCTCCATCTTCAAGACTACCTAAATGGAACATTGGTAAAGCTGATTGGTCAACATTCCAGGAGCACAGCTCAATAGATGACTGCTGATGACTTTCCCTGTACAGATGATGATATGATATTGACTTTTTGAATACAATAATGTTCTCGACTGGTCTTCAATCTATACCTAGGACTTCGGGCATATTTATCCGCCGACCAGTTCCCTGGTGGACTCGTAAATGCCAGGAAACTCATAGAACTATGTGATCTGCTTTCACCAGATACCGCAGACGAAAATGTGAGTATTATCGTGTTGAATTTCGAAAAGCAAGAGCTCGTGTTCGCATGGAAATCAAAGAAGCACGAAAAGAATCTTGGACGATCTTCATATCTTCACTAAATTCGAAAATTCCTATGTCTCTGGTTTGGAAGAGAGTTAGAAAAATAGCAGGCAAGTTCACTCCTTGTCAACCTCCTGTTATCAAGATCAATGGTTGTGAGGTAGCAAACCCCCAGTTAGTGGCAAATGAGTTTGCTAATCATTTTGCTAACGTTGCGAAGAAAAATGATGATAGACCCAATTCAGCTCAAAGGCGGCTAATGGAACAGGTCGAAATTGATTTTAATACAATTAGACATGAGCAATACAATGCTCCTTTTACTATGAGAGAATTTTTATCAGCCTTGAATAAATGTAATGAATCGGCTTCTGGACTGGATGATATAACATATTCAATGATAAAGCATACCCCTGAAAATACCAGACTTTTCATATTAAGCCTTATTAACAGAATTTACCGAGAACATATATTCCCCAAGCTTTGGGAGATATTAAAATTAATGCCATCCGTGAAACCTGGAAAAGATCCATTCAAGACAGAAAATTATCGTCCTATTTCATTGACATCATGTTTGTGTAAGATCATGGAAAAAATGGTGAACACACGATTGATGTGGTACTTGGAGCGGGGTAAATATGTCACCTGCTCAGTGTGGTTTTCGAAGTATGCACTCCACAACTTATGTATTGGTTCGGATGGAATCTTCGATGTGTGAAGCTTTTGCCGACAAGCAGCATCACATCACTGTTTTCTTTGATCTAGAGAAGGCATATGATACAACATGGAGATATGGCATTTTGAGGGTTCTATGTGAATGTAACCCGAGAGGCAATTTGCCCCTCTTTATTAAGGCTTTGTTTTAAAAAAACAGGTTATTTCAGGTTCAGGTTGGAGCAGCAATGTCAGATGTATTCAATCAAGAAGAAGGAATACCACAAGGAAGTGTTTTAAGTGTAACCTTGTTCGCCTTGGTAATCAATGGAGTTTCTAAAATAATTTCCCCAGATATAACATATACCCTTTTTGTTGACGACCTGTCGATTTACTTTACAGCATCAAGAATGGCAGTGGCTGAACGCCGCCTTCAGCTCTGCATTGATAATATTGTAAAGCGGGCTGAGGTTAATGGTTTTAGATTTTCTGCCAGTAAAACAGTAACTATGCACTCTAGTCGTATAAGGGGAATCCATCCTGATCCAGATCTATTCATTCATAGGCAGAGAATTCCATGTGTTTGTGAAACAAGGTTTCTTGGTTTGATTTCTGACAGCAAGTTGCCCTGGATTCCACATCGGAAATATATTAAGGCAAAATGCTTGAAAGCAATGAATTTGCTGAAAGTCCTGTCTCACACTTCGTGGGGTGAAGACCGAACTCAAATGTTGAGATTATATAAAGCCTTGGTCTTTTCAAAACTAAGTTATGGGTGTGAGGTGTACACCTCTGCAAGCCAAATAGCCTTAAAATGCTCAACTCGGTTCATCATGGAGGAATACGGTTGTATACAGGAGCATTTAAATCATCTCCCACTAAGAGCATGCTTGTAGATGCTGATGAGGTGCCACTGTATCTTCATTACAAGCGTCTGCTGGTTCGGAGCTGGTATAGATTCCATAGGCTACCTAAGTCTTTAACCAGCATTTGTATGAGAAAGGAAAGGCTGGCGTCGGCTTTGGAGTAGCCTTCCCTGATTTAGAGAGAACTGGCAGGTTATCATCTGTTACATCGATTTTTACAGCAGAATTATATGCAGTTTTAAAGGCTTTAAAGGAGGTTTTTATTCGGAATGAAAATAATTTTATTATATATTGTGACTCAAGAAGTGTTCTTCAGTCGCTGGAATCTTTTAATCTTTTAAACCCTCTGATTTAGATATAATGGAATGGCTGCTTTTACTGAAAAGAAGAGGGAAAGAAATAGTTCTGTTGGGTGCCTTCCCATGTTGGGGTGGCTGGTAATGAAAAAGCTGACCAACTTGCAAAGTCGGCAGTCAGCTCCCCAGAACCCACAAGATGCCTACTACCATATAAGGATTTATATCTCTAGCAGGTCAGAGAATCAAAAAATGTTGGCAGTCCCAGTGGGAAGATATTTTAACTAATCAAAAAATGCACAGTATCACATCACCAGTGACTCCTTGATCATATCCGTATATCCCAAGAAGACAGGAAACGATGTTGTGCAGATTAAGGATTGGACATACAAGACTCACTCATGAGTTCTTGATGTCCCGTGAAAATCCTACATTTTGCGAGAACTGTACTGTGCCCTTGACTGTGAAACATTTCCTGATTGAATGTCTCAGATTCGGGAATTTGAGACATAGGCTCCTGTCTTGGGGTTGTGACAGAGTAGGTAATTTTATTCTAGGTACAGTTCTTGGAAAGGATTGTAATATAGAGCAGTTATATATCTTTATGGGGGAGAAGGGCCTCCTTAACCAAATTTCAATTATACATAGATTGTCTATGAAAGAACTTATATATAACAAAAAAAAAATTATATATTTCATATATATATAGATATTTTTATATGAAATTTATTTTAAATTTAATTTTTTCTGTTCAAATTTATTTCGGTGTCAATAACCTAGATGTTGTGACGTCAGGTTTAATTAATAGACACAAATCAACCGATCTATATAAAAAAAAAATTCTAGGGCACTGAGGCTATATGAAAATTGTTGTTGGAGCCGTAGCAGTAGTATTTGTAAATTTTGCGAAAAAATAGTACACTTTGGACAAAGATGCAGTTGTCGATCATGAATTTGTTTATTGTCCATTTTTCTTGTCTACATTTGTCACTGAGACAACGTTCTGTAAAATGATTGTTGAAAACATCATTTTTCTTTACTGAGCTCTGCTTTAATATGAGCTCAGCTAAGTGTGGTATCCAACCTCTTGAAGTTTATTGCACCATGTCTCTTTCGAATATATTTAGAATGCGATTATTAAACGTTAACGAATAAGGAAGGAACCTATCATAGAAATATTATTGAGATTTGTGTCGAATAATGCTGATCGCATAGCAAATGTACCGTGGAGCTGAATGACGCTGAAATGGACATTAAAATATGAACGGGAAAAAAATATTATGTCGAAAGTATACAATTAATTCCCTTTTCATTGCAAGTTATATATTTGTTCTTTTATTTCCTTAATTATCTTATAAACTTGGAGAAGCACTAAAAAGGATTATACATGAAAATACGACAGTTTTTGGTATAAGCTAAATCTTACCAGCAAGAGAGTAACATTATAAAACACCACCAGAACCGTCCCTCTCTCTCCCTTCGATTTTCGATGCCATAATACAACATCCATTAAAGTCTGGAATATCAAAAGCCATTATTTTCTTCTGAAGATTTATTCTGATGCTCTTGAACCTAATGAAACTCATTCATCAATCCTCTGATTTTTTTTTATCCTGAAAACTCGATAGAACTTTGCTTATGGATTCATTACTTTAGGAAGACACAATGTATCCATATATTCTAATGAAAGAAAGAGACAAAAATACGACCAGACAAGCAGTGAAAGAGACAGGCAGACAGACAGCAGGGGAGGGAAGAAGGGAATTCTGGTTGAAGTGAGTATAATGGGTTGTAATCTTTTGTTTGTTTACAATACAATTTCGTTTTTATATTTCCCCTCACACTCATCTGCATATGGTTTTGCCTCTGATATTACCCTGAAGATTCCTTCCTTCATCTCAAAGCTATCTACTTTTGCTCCATCTCGATTCCAGATTGCCCTTCCATTTATCCATCGTTATCGATACTTTGAACATGTTCGAACGGAATTTTGCCATTTAATTAAAGGAGTTCAATGTCCACCAGAGTTAGAGTGAACTATTCCTGAGCTCTCGAACTTTACAATGTCTGTCTGACTTCATTCGCCACATTTACCCTGTGGAATCATCTCGCTGCTCTCACGACGACTGTTTTTTTCCTTTTAGCTCCGATTTTTCGTGTTCTCATACCGCTCCAGTTCTTCCAGGTTTTCACACTATTCTGTCCTTTAAATGGACCGTCTTTGCTGTCTGAGTCAGCACCCCAACCCCACCTTTCTCTCCATTCCCTTTGTTTGTTGTTTCTTCCAGGTTTGGGTTGGATAGGTTTGCTAGATCTCTTTACCCATCGATCTTTGCGTTTACAATAAAGTGATGTAGAATAATAAGTATGATTGGACTTCCATTAGGGGAACACGGCCATCATAATCTTTTTATATTTAAAATTTTGAGAATTTAGATGAAATGGATTTAATGTAAATTTTGCAGTATAATTTTCGATTAATGATTAAGTAATAGAAATGGAAAGGATATTTAACTTGTAAATTTCTATAGTTTATGTACTATGACTTTTAACAGCCAGCTTTCCGTAATTAAATTTTCACTTTAGTAGGTATATTGAAATTCATTGACGAATTCAAATAAAAAATAAAAAAAATCTTCATTAGAAGACAATTTTGGAGAAAACGTCGAAGGATGTCTCTCGATTCAATTTTGTGATAGGTAGGAATTGATTTTTATCAGTCCTTCTTCACAATAGATGTTGCTCTTAAAATTTTTAATGAACACATTCATGTATATATATATATATATATATATAATATATTATATATTAGTATATATATATATATATATATAAATATATATATATATATATATATATTATATATATATATATATATATATATATATATATAATATATATAAGGGTTTTGCCTTCGTGGAAAAAACCTTTATTTATACATAGCATCACGTTTTATATACTTCGTGATCAAGTTATTATATATATATATATATATATATATATATATATATAGTGTGTATGTGTACATATAAATGTGTATTTTTTATTCATAAATATTAAGCCAGATATACCAGGTAATATTCAGTTCTATCAACCTCGGGAAGAAGTTCCAATCGAGGGTAATTATAGTTAAAAATTTAGATTTCAGAATTTGAAGTGCATCATACCTGTAATGCTATAGAATTACTGATAAAATAAAACAGTGAAATGTCTGCGAATATCTAAAATATATATAGAGGCAATTGGACTAATTATATATACAATTAGTCATCCTAATGAAACAGCTGCAGTTATTACAAAATCGTGAATAAAACATGGGCACGCAGATACTAAGGCATACGAAATATCCCCCATCTTCTCTCAAAGATGCCAAGACTCCTCATATATGGCGTTGGATAGTCTCGGAACCCATTTAGTCAATTCGCTGCAGCCAATAGTGTTGGCTAACGGTTCCTGTTTCCCTGATCGATAGGGAAGGTCTTTCGTCTCTGGAGGCTGCTTATCTCCTCCTCAGGATATTGCCAATCGCTCTTATCATTCACCATTGCCTATATCTTAAAAGGTCCGTACTTCGGTTGGAAACTCCCCATACCAAACACCTAAATGTGTCTGCAGCCCATGGATTGGACGTTAATGGACATAGAATTTCTGAGAGAGCGAGTGGGTTGGGTGAGGAAAAAGAAGCATATTAAACATTTTACTCTCGGCTTCTTACCGTATATTTACAAGTTTTTCATTTTCTTTATCTATTACAACGACTCCTTTAAAGCCAAGATAAGAAGTTTGATGTTGTTTAGTTATCCCCAGGAGCGTAGGATGCTACCAAATATGGCCAGTTGAAGATTTACTAGGATAGAACTTTAGAAAAGTTTTTTCATATTCCACAGTCAAGTTGATCTCTTGATTTTGAAGGAATTTAATTTTTCTTACAGTTCGGTTTTATTATATCACATATATTTGGTTTATCTTACTGTCCTACCCTGCGTTGCCCCATATTGTAAAAATAATAAGAGAATTTTATAAAGTATATTAGGTATTAGTATCAAAGGATCTTTCCAGAAAAACGAAAAAAAAAATTTATAACGATGGTTGGAAAGTTTTGGCGAATGATCACCTCATATATATCCAAAGATAAGAATTAAGAAGACAATCTTGAAACAAAAAAAAATTAGGTAAAAAATAAATGAGGGAGAATTCGTTTACAGCTCTAACGCGCTGAGGAATATATGGCTGAATTCTGCAATTTCTAAGAAATTCTCTCTCTCTCTCTCTCTCTCTCTCTCTCTCTCTCTCTCTCTCTTCCCTCTTCTCACTCTCTCTCTCCTCTCTCTCTCTCACACGCACACACACACACGACGACGACGATGACTGCCAGGAGAACTAATAGAAAATACTAAAAGGCATAAGAAAAGTAGACAGTAACCTATTTACGTTCAACGAAAACCAGACAAGAAATAATGGATGGAAACTAGAACTGAAGAGCTACTAGACATTCCAATATGGGAACTTCTTTTCATACAAGATGTGACACATGGAATAAACTGCCACCAGAAGTTGTAAATTACAGCTGTGGAAGAGTTTAAAAGAAAGCTGGACAAAATCATTAGGACACTGTGAATAAACAGTAAAACCTGCTCCTAGAGATAAGTGAGCACACGATGCCTCCTCAGATGGACTAACAAGTCTTTGAGACATCCTAATCCTTGTAACTCCTAATAACTCTCTCTCATATGAGAATAACTTCAACACTTTTTATAAAACTCCAATTTGATACTGTAGCTTTTACCTGCTAAAAACGTTCACTAGTTTATGAATATCATAGAAAACAAAAGTAACAGTAGTAGTAAGTTTTGCGAATAGTAGCACATTTCGTTCGAAGATTAGGTTTTTCTCTCATGAATTATGTTGACCGTTCATTTTTCTGGATCAGTTCGCTTATGTGACCAAGGTCAATAAAAAAACTTGTTGACAACTCTTTCTTCACTTGTATCGGTTAATTCAGCGTCCTACCTTTTGAGGTTTATTGCACCGTATCTCCTTAAGATAAAATGGTTTCAAACATATTTTGAATCCGATCTCTGATAGATGGTGAATAGAGAATGAACATCTTTTATCAAGAAATATAGTTGGTATGAATGGCCTGGAACATTGAAACGTACATCGAAATATGTAATAAAAAAAAAAACTATATTAAAGCCAAGAATTTGATTCCATCGCCAATGCAGCATGTAGAACCATGTTTTATATCGTAAATTATCTATGAACTGGAAGGAGAAACAAATTTTATATGCAAATAAGTATTATAGTCTCAGTCCCCAGTAAAGTGAATTTTGGCTAATTCTGTATTTACGACATTTCGTGGTCGAATGATATTCGGTGAAGATAAAACGTACCAACATGATGATACTAAAAATTACCACCGCAACTGTCTTTTCCCCTCCCTTCCTCGATTTTTGATTACAAAATGTGACTTATATCAAAGTCTAAGATAACGTATGCTGATATTCTCTTTTGAAGATTAATCTTGACACTCACGAACCTCATGGATGTTTTCATCAATCATCTCATTTTCTTATGCGACCTGAAAACTCATCAGAACTTTACCATGAGCAGATTAACTCCCTATTATTAGGCAGCGTTAATTATGACTCACGGTTTAAACTCGAGGTAATTGCTTCGCCTACGCATTCGTTACGTGATCTATCCATGTATTTAATTTTTTACATGGAGAGAAAGAGCGAATGAAAGAGACATACGGACAGGCAACCAGTGAAAGAGAGAGAGAAAGAGAGAGAGAGGAGGAGGAAGAAGATAATGCTGGTTACAGTGAGCATAATTAGAAGGCTGTAATTTTTGTTTGTTCACAATTTTTATCTTATTTTCGTATCTCGGGGAGCTTATACATGACTCCTCACCCCCTAATCTGAGCACCTCATCTGATCTTAATTTTACCTCAATTTCCAACCTCTAAATTTTTTCCTTCTCCGCCAAACTATTTTTGCTGGCCCTTTCCAATTCTGAATTGCTCCGCCTTTGACTATTGTTACTGATCATATGCATTGGGTTGATTGGAATTTTGTTATTTAATCAAATTGATTGTCAACCAAATTGACAAAGCGTCTGCTCTTCTGTGGAAACTGTCCAGCGTGTGCTTGGCTTCCCTTGGCGACTATTTCTTTCCTTTCAGCTGTTGATTTTGAAAATTTCATTCTGCTTCAATCTTTCTAGATTTTCACACTATTCAGAACTTAAGTATACGGTCTGCTGCTATCCCTAAGTTACCTCCAACACAACACCCCCCTCCCCCCCCCCCAAACCCCCACAACCTCAACCCAGATTTTCTTTAATTCCAACTCTGTTTCTTGTTATTTTCGGTCAAAAGTCGAAGAAATGCACAAATATATTGACAATTTATCGTGTTATTTTATAACAATTTATCGTGTTATTTTAGACAATCACAAAACTTAAAAAATATTTAGCTTTGCAAGTACCTATTCGACAGAATAAGCAAGAAACTTTTCTTTTTAAAGCACAACTTCCAGGTTATTTAAATTTTGTAACGAGCACACAGTTTGGTTGGCAGGACCTTGAATCCAGTTAAAAAGAAAAAATAGAAGAACTGCAGATATACTTCTACATTGAAAATTTACATGTTCATCTAGACATTCAGCTTTCTACAAGTATTAACGAAAAATTTTCTTTTCAGTTCAGTTTGAAAGTACTTGTCCCAAGTAGAAATTTACATTGATTGAATATAAGTAAATATGTTTTTACACATGTTCTAAAGGAAATATATAAATTTGGCCATATATCCATTTTTGCAAAGTTCTAAATATATTTTCTAGGTTCTTTTACTCAGTTATATCGTATACGTAGGAATAAATTACCAGGATTTTATTTTTTATTTTTTTAACATAAACATAGATAAATAAAATAGAAGTTAGGCCTGAAAACTAGCTAGGTTATCCTTTTTCTATGGTTTCTAAGGACGCCTGTTATAGAAAATTTCCATTTTTGAAGGGTGACTTTGGTAAAGTCAAATTTATTCACTCCTGTCATAAATATTTGTGGCTGTTATAATGTAAGCTATGTTTATATAAACCTATAGCTGTCGATAATGTTAACTCTGATATATTCTAGGCATATGAATAAGAATCCGCAACTCAAACAGACTTGCTGAAGCTCTCAAAATCGCAGTAAAGAAAAAGTTACTTCTCCCTTGAGAATCGTGAAAAGAGAAAATCTCAAGATTATTGCGTAATGAACCAAGCTTCCTTAATTTCGTTTAAGAATATTAGCTGGGATACCTGTTAAGTTTATATTTTAATGTTATCGGCCATTTTTTTTTTCTTATTTTAAAGATGCTACTGCGCAACTGAAAATCATAGATTGAGGTTGCTGGTTGACATTTTCTAGAGCAATAAGTTTTTTTACTGTTTAGTATAATCTGAACGTTTACCACAAATTTAGCTATCTTAGGTGCAACCCTGCCATGTTTAATCACTATCTTTTTAATATGTTACATATCTTGTAATTTTTTTATTAACATAACTTATCAAAACAGAAAAATCCATCGTCAGTCAAAACTTAAGCCATGGATATTTTTGCTATCCGAGTTCATTTAAAGATTAATTTAATTTTAGAAATGAAACAGAACGACAAGGCAGAATTTTGCAATGGAACTGACAACTTATATCCCACCTCCCCTTTATAATTACGTCGTTTCGTTATGATCTTGGATAAGTGCATTGATTCAGTGTTATATGAAATTGCATGCTGTAATTCATTCAGAAATAGATAAAAATGTGCAAATTGATCATTGCCGGCTTTAAAAGGGGCTGTTGCATACGTGTTTTGACTAAAATGATAAAAAGATAACTTAACGTAATCAGAGAAACTCGACCAACTGTATTTTGAAACAACAAAAGTGAAATGATTGAGAATTAAAAATTTAAACTTTTGCTGGATGTTTGCAAGTTGCTTCTCTTCGACTAACTGTGTGAAGAAAATTGAATTCGGTATACAACCCAGACGTCACTTGTTTACTTATGAGAGAAAATATTTTTTCTCCCGTGTATGATGAGATATTAACTGTAGCGTTGTTAAAATTCATATAGAGACAGATTTCCATATGAAAGCGCTATTTAGTGTAAATAGGTAAGGGTTTGCTGCATATTATTCATTGGATAAGTGCCAATTACCATACCTCTCTTACGAGAGACATCTTTATTTCCGGTTTTTTTTATGTATAATTAAAAATTTACCGACAACACCAATAAGATTCATATAGAGAAACATTGTCATTGATGGTGTTATTCGACCTCGAACTATTAATAGTCAGTAAACTGTTAATCTAATTATATATGAGTTTGCTGCATATATTCTTTATTTGAATTGTGTTTTGAAAGAATTGTGCTTTGCATATCTCTCTCTCTCTCTCTCTCTCTTACTCGACTAGCAAATGTGTTCCATGTTACTGAAGGGAAACCTTGGAACTGTCCATCCTTCTTCGTGACGAGAGAACTTCTTTATGCAAAAATCCTCTTTTTCTCCGAAACCCGAAATCTGTTTATCGTCAAGTGTCCTTCATCCGTCTTCGTGTCCACCAGCTATCAGTCCCTTCCTTCCTCTTCTCATTTTGGCTTTCACTCAGTCAATTTTCCTTCTGATATCTCATGTTATCGGATAGCTATGTACATATATGCATGTATGTATTTGTGTCTGCATGTCGGAGAGAGAGAGAGAGAGAGAGAGAGAGAGAGAGCAAAATCTCGTTAATTCGAGCAGAAAATCTGTATTCAAAGATTATCACACCTTCCGTTGGAAATGGGAATTTATCTTTAATACAGATTTATTTATGAATTTATTTATCTTACATATATGATTTTGAGTCTTATGTATATCATTTATATTCGTTCGTGTTTTGAATTAAGTGGTTTGTGGTGGCTGTGTTGGTATCAGAAAATCGCACACTGTAATTCTGGAAATCAGTTAGTGACAAAAAAAAAAAAAAATCTCAGGGCTCCTTATTTCGAATTTGTATTTAGACAATGAGGTACTTAAGTACAACCGGTATGTTTGTTTACACAATAGCTACACCTATTTTTTTTTAAGGGGGCCGAGGTGTGGGCAAAACACAATTTCTATATTTTCCACACGCAAGGTTGTGACACCGCTTTCATTCTACTTAGGAGCTTGTTCTCTTTATTTTCAGTTTTACACAACGTATAGTAGTATTTAATTGGGCTTCGTTTTTGTTTCGTTAATTTTCGCTGATCACTGTAAATGGTATAAGTAAATACGGTTCTTATCAAAATATATATCTCGTCAATAATTCTTCAGCCATAAATCGTAACAACAATCATTTCATTCCCAAAGATGAATTCTTAGTTAAGAATACTCTATCTAATAGTATCGTGCCAAGAGACTAATAAAACAAGAGCAAAATATCTAGAGAAACTACACACGAAAAAATATGCTCTGACTAAACCCGTTTGTCTAGTCTACAGAAGTCGCCTCCTAATGAGAACTAATCCTATCGAATCGCCTTCGTTTGCTTTGGGACTCAATCCTCAATTAAAAGGGATGCGCGTCACAAAGACCACCAAAGAGATTTAGAATGGCCTGGTTGGGAATGGAGACATTTACATTTTCTCGTTGATTTTATCGATCTTATTTCCTCAAGGGTGTGAGACTCATGAAAATTCTTCTTTAATTATCTCTCTGGTTCCTTCCATTTTCTGAGAATATCGAGGCTGATTCTGAGAATGGATTAGTCATGAATAATTTTCATTCAGACTTGATGCCTTTCTTATGTCTTCCAAGATAGACTTTGGGTTTTCTTTATTTACTAAGATAGGAAGATGGATTTACCGAATGATAATGGATATGTGATTTTCAGTTGTATTAAACCATTTCCTTGATATTCTAATTTTTTTAATTTATGAAAAATAAGAGCATTTCTAATGCATTAACAAAATGAGGAAATGTGTAGAATAAGAAACATTGCGTAAAATTGGCACCTTTGAAGATATGTACCAGACCACTGTGTCAAACACTTGTGACACATGGCTCACCCGACAAACTTTAGCAACGTGATTTAAAAACAGTAAATTGAAACGTCGAGAGGCTGTTCTTCCTACTGTTGGCTTTATAGATTAAGAGGAAACTACTGCTCCTCATTAGATGCATGGGCCATTGTAAATAGCCACCTTCGTTTCCTTCCATTAGTATTGTATCGATGCTGCAAATGAAAGGCCTACGAGAGAACGAAGCCAAAAGATTTTATATAGTCCAGACTTAATGGAAAAACAGAAAGTGGAGGGAAGGGAACATACCTCAGAAGCTGTCATTTTTATAAAGGAAGCTTTCTCAGAAAAGAATTCCCATCACGTAGATTAAACCGAACTAGAAAACACACCAAGTCATTTATTAAAAAATACATTTTCGAGATGCACGCCAAAAAAAAATTGAATAAATTTATTGCCTATGCGATCTTAATTTTTGGTCAAGAAAGAGAAAGCATTAGACTATATCTTGCAAAGACAAGAAAAAATGTCCTGCTATTTAAGTCAGGTGAATGTAAAATATTCCCATTAGAAACTAATTTAATGGGACGAGAGAGAGAGAGAGAGAGAGAGAGAGAGAGAAAATCCGTAGATCGAGACAGGAAACGAAGGATGGAGAGAGAGGGAGAGGGAGATCACGTCCTCTGCTTATAGTCCACACCGAAAAGTGTTTGGATTTATATATCCTTTCAACACTAGACTTTAGCTCGAGGTAATGCCAGCCTAGCCATTGGATTCTGAATTTATGTAATGGATTTTTCCTTTTTTGTAAAGTGTGACAGTTGGAAGTTTCGATAGGAACAGAGAGGAAACCGTCAGACAGACAGACAGAGAACGGGTTTCACTTAATGTCAGAAAAATAGCCGTCTATAGACATAAAGATCTCGGAGGCAAAGCCACTTCTGTTGGGTATAGGAGTCCCGAGGTCCACAGACGGCCTCTTCTCCCCTTCAACCCTTGCCAGAATCGTGGACCGCTGCAGGGAAAGGGTCCTTGCTGGCATTCCCCAAACTTAATCTAATCCCTCTCCTTCCCTCGTAGTCAAGGTACGTAAATGAAGCTCTCGAACTTGTTGGCTGGACCGTGGTTGGCCACTACTGAAGTAAACAGTTCGACTGACAGAAACGAAACCGCGCAAGCAAAGAGGCAAATACAAACCAATTGCTAAAATAACATTTATCGTTCTTTTTCATGGTATATAAACAACCCATCTTAATGATCTTCATTACCTTGTCAGCAACACAGGACACGTTTTCGTCCCTGGAACTCGCATCTCTTCCTTAAAGTTGAACAATTTTCACAGCTGATAAAGGAAATTTTACGATAATATACATGTATATAGCGCCTCAGTGGCGTGGTTGGTATGGTGTTGGCGTCCCACCTCGGTGATCGCCAGTTCGATTCACGGCCATTCCATTGAGGTGTGAGGGATGTGTATTTCTGGTGACAGAAGTTCACTTTCGACGTGGTTCGGAAGCCACGTAAAGCCGTTGGTCCCGTTGCTGAATAACCACTGGTTCCATGTAACGTAAAGAAAAATACAAATAAACATATATATTATATATATATATATATATATATATATATATATATATATATATATAATATATATGTATATATATATCTATATATATATATATATATATATATATATATATATATATTATATATAACTCCAAACAATACAAATTCACTGTATATAACGGAATTACTTTCAGAAGAAACTTTGCCAAACTTTCATATACTCTTCTACTTCCATCTTCAATTATATATATCCATATCTGTTTATATATTTATATGTTTATTTTATATATTCAGTATGTAATGTGTGTACTAATATATATATATATATATATATATATATATATATATATATATATATATATATATGTGTGTGTGATATATATATATATATATATATATATATATATATATATACTATATATATATATATATATATATATATATATATATATATATGTGTGTGTGTGTGTGTGTGTGTGTGTGTGTGTGTGTGTGGATTGGTAAAGACAATTAATGTACCCATATCGTAGAATTTATCAGCCTGCTCAGTTCGAAATCTGAAAATTCCACAAACTGATATAGCGCTGGGGACACAACGCTGTCCTAGCTCCTGAATTGCTGGGGAGGTTGGCAGAAATAAGCTCTTCTCACTGTAGGGTTTTATTCTACAACCATTAATGAGCCATTAACAAGCCATTCATGCTGAAAGGAACAATAATTCAATCAACAACACAAACATGATTACATTACTGTGATATAATATGCACAAATCAGGAAATTCTTTGAATACTAAACAAGAAAAATAGAACATAGCCCAATGGTAGGCTATGCAATTCAAATTATAATTAACAAGAAAAAATAGAACCTAGCCCAAGGTAGGCTATGCAATTCAGAATTATAAATTGCAAGGCTATACAAATATGGTTCACAATGAATATATATAAACAAATAGCCAGAACCTTACACTGTATCTCCTGCAACTCAGGAACCATTAGTTTGACACATTACACCACGCCTATAGCCTTCAACACAGGTTTCTTCAGTAGCCTACAACAGAACACAATCACATTAAAATAGAAAGGAAAATAGAACCTAGCCCAATGGTAGGCTATACAATTTAGAATTATAAATAAATTGCAAGGCTATACAAATATGGTTCGCAATGAATAAACATAAATAAATAGCCAAAACCTTACACTGTATCTCCTGCAACTCGAGAACCATTAGCTTTGACACACTACACCACGCCTATAGCCTTCAACACAGGTTTCTTCAGTAGCCTACAAAAAGAACACATTAAAATTAGCTACATGTTATATGGTCATATTAACTAGTATGACTTACTAATGGCACACTATAGCACAGTAGATAAACGCAAATAAACAATGGTTGACCTACCAACAATAGGCTATTCGCTTGTCTAGTACAACAAAGGAATAGGGTGGTGGGTCAGGTAGCTGCTGCTTGGTGAATGACCTAGACCGTGCACTACACTACTAATGTTTCCAGAGGCCGTGTAATAGTGTTTTTTTTAAATATCTCCTAAAATAACTGATGGATTTCCATGATATCAAAGCAGGGAGCGCTTCATACAATGGCTTAATTTTGGGAAATACTGTGCATTGCCAATTACGTTTCATTAACTTTTTTACTTAAGAAAATGAGGCTAAAGCCAGTCTTAGCCACCCACACATTCGCAAAAGTGATGACGTCCCTCAGTGACGTTGGTATAACGTTTCTTCCCCTGTACCTCCCATCCCCCGAATTGTTAAACGCCTGTTTAACTCCATAGATAATTGTCATATGACCTACCCCAAGCAATACGAAATTCTTTGTCAGTAAAAGTTCAGCATACCTGGTAATGTGATTCGTGACTTTAGACTTTACCTAAACACAAGACCAACCTTTTATATCTTACCCACTCACTTACATTGAAGATCAAGAATGAGACTTATGACAGGAGACGAAAGAAGCCATGCTAACCCTACACTTCGCACTTCAAGCGAGTGTTGGTAAAGCAATAGAAATATAGTTTTCTTTAGGTTAAGCCGTAGGACTCATTCTTCCATACAACACAGGTTACTCGATACATCAATTGCCAGGAAGAAAATGACAGAGAGCATTGTTTGATATATATTTATCATATCAATTCACCAGAGAGAATAGCTTGAATTCCTTAGAATGTAGACTTCTAAAAGATGTTTCATATAATGGCATTGACATCGGCCATTTGATAAATTTTGATATATAATATATATATAATATATATATCGGTATATATATTATAGATATATATTATATGTATATAATATATATATATGAATATATAATATATAATATGATATATATAATGTGTGTGTGTGTGTGTGTTCATACATACATAAGATTTATTATATTTCAACCTATAGTTTTATATATTTATTTACGTTATAAGTACCAGTACCTATTTTTGTTACTTAAAAGGTATGTGACAAATATCATTGCGACTTTGTCACTGGAATTATACCAGACTTCAATTAATGAACCAATCAACCTTACTTTGAGAAATCCATTGACATTGTCTACATGCCAAGCTGATATACTCGTATCAAAGTATTCATTAGCTTTGCTTTTCCAAAATAATGTTATCACCAATTGCTGGAAAGCATAGATATATGAGGGATGAAAAAAAAAACAAGAAATGGACACTTATACATTTTACTCATCATCACTCTCAAGGAAAAGATCGTTTTCCTCGGTACTATCAATGTTGAAGATGACCGGATCTATACTGTCTTGAATATTATCTGAAAGCCAGTAATCATCTTCAAAATATCTTGATCTCCTGACAGCTCCTGCCCACGTCTCCCCTGTTACAGCAAGCCTGGCCTCTTCAAGCCTGGTAAAGAGATCAGCACGGGTAAACCGCTGCAACGAGGAGCGCACCTGTCGTTTCATACAGCCCCACACCTGCTCGATGGCGTTGAGCTCAGGATGGGCAGGGGGCAAGCGAACCACTTCATGGCCCCATTCACAGATTATATTATCCACAATGTAAACTGGTTTCGGCCGGTTGCCCCTGCATATCTTTAGAAGCTCAGGGCGTGTTGCTGAGCAGGAGGATACTGTATTTTTCGAGACCTGAGCCAGTTAACCAAATCCTCCTTTTTTGTAGTTGTTGTTGGGCATCGGCTATCTCGTGTCAATTGGCTCTGGTATGGGGCGTTGTTTAGCACCAGCACCGAAGGATCCTCAAGCGACGGCAGGAGCTGTGATGTTAGCCACCGAATAAATATCTTTGAATTCATTTCTCCATGGTAGTCGCCAGTTTTATTTTTCGCAGGGAAGCATAAAAATGAAGTTTCTACAAAACCTTTAGCTGTACCACCTGCTACCACCACAAACCTCTCTCCTTCTCCTGGTGGCACCTGCCGGCTGTAGGTGGCACTGGTGACAGATTGAGAGGTGTCCACCCACTCCTTGCTATGTTGCATTCTCGTCGTAAACCACGTCTCATCGACATACACTACTTCTCTTCCTTCATCACAATGTTGCTGAGCCTACGGCAGGTAGTTGGGGAGGCTGCCTGGAACCCAGCCTTGGACTACTTTTGAGCCGACGGCAGGCACTTGGGGGGCTGCCTGGAACCCAGCCTTCGACTACTCTTGACCTGACGACAGGCAGTTGGGTGGCTGCCTGGAAGCCAGCCTTGGACTACTCTTGAGCCCACGACAGGCAGTTGGGTGGCTGCCTGGAACCCAGCTTTGGACTACTTTTGAGCCTACGGCAGGTAGTTGGGGGGCTGCCTGGAACCCAGCCTTGGACTACTTTTGAGCCGACGGCAGGCACTTGGGGGGCTGCCTGGAACCCAGCATTGGACTACTCTTGAGCCTACGACAGGCAGTCGGGGGGGCTGCCTGGAACCCAGCCTTGGACTACTCTAGACACTACGGCAGGCAGTTGGGGTCTGCCTGGAACCCAGCCTTGGAATACTCTTGAGCCAATGACAGGCAGTTGGGGGGCCGCCTGGAACCCAGCATTGGACTACTCTTGAGCCGACGACAGGCAGTCGGGGGGGCTGCCTGGAACCCAGCCTTGGACTACTCTTGAGCCTACGACAGGCAGTTGGGGTCTGCCTGGAACCCAACCTTGGATTTCTCTTGAGCCTACAGCAGGCAGTTGAGGGGCTGCCTGGAACCCAGCCTTGGACTACTCTTTAGCCTACAGCAGGCAGTTGGGGGGCTGCCTGGAATCCAGTTTTGGACTACTCTTGAGCCTACGGTAGGCAGTTGGGGTCTGCCTGTAACCCAGCCTTTGACTACTCTTGATCCTACGGCAGGCAGTTGGGGGTCTTCCTGGAACCCAGCCTTGGACTACTCTTGAGTTGACGACAGGCAGTTGGGGGGCTGCCTGGAAATAGCCTTGGACTACTCTTGAGCCGACGGCAGGAAGTTGGGGGGCTGCCTGGAACCCAGCCTTATACTTTTGAGCGATGGCAGGCAGTTGGGGGGCTGCCTGGAAACCCAAGCTGGACTACTCTTGAGCCGCCCGACAGGAAGTTGGGGGGCTGCCTAGAACCCAGAATTGGGACTACTCTTGAACCGACGACAGGCAGTTGGGGGGGGGGGGCTGCCTGGAACCCTGCCTTGGACTACTCTTGACCTACGGCAGGCAGTTGGGGGGCTGCCTGGAACCCAGCCTTGGACTACTCTTGAGCCTACGGCAGGCAGTTGGGGGGCTGCCTGGAACCCAGCCTTGGACTACTCCTGAGCCTATGGCAGGCAGTTGGGGGGCTGCCTGGAACCCAGCCTTGGAATACTCTTGAGCCTACAGCAGGCAGTTTGGGGGCTACCTGGAACCCAGCATTGGACTACTCTTGAGCCTACAGCAGGCAGTTGGGGGGCTGCCTGGAACCCAGCATTGGAATACTCTTGAGCCTACAGCAGGTAGTTGGGGGGCTGCCTGGAACCCAGCCTTGGACTACTCTTGATCCAATGACAGGCAGTTGGGGGGCTGCCTGGAACCCAGCATTGGACTACTCTTGAGCCTACGGCAGGCAGTTGGGGGGCTGCCTGGAAATATCCTTGGACTACTCTTAAGCCGACTACAGTCAGATGGGGGCTGCCTTGAAATATCCTTGCACTACTCATGAGCCGATGACAAGCAGTTGGGGGCCGCCTGGAACCCACCCTTGGACTACTCTTGGGCTGACGACAGGCAGTTTGGGGGGGGGGGGGCTGCCTGGAACCCACCCTTGGACTACTCCTGATCCGACAAAAGGCAGTTGGGGGGCTGCCTGGAACTCACCCTTGGACTACTCTTGAGCCGACAAAAGGCAGTTGGGGGGCTGCCTGGAAATACCCTTGGACTACTCGTGAGCCGACGGCAGGTAGTTGGGGGGCTGCCTAGAAATACCCTTGGACTACTATTGAGCTGATAACAGGCAGTTGGAGGGGCTACCGGGAACCCACCGTTGGACTACTCTTGAGCCTACGGCAGGCAGCTGGGGGCTGCCTGAAAATACCCTTGGATTACTCTTGAGCCTACGGCAGGCAGTTGGGGGGCTACCTGGAAATACCCTTGGACTACTCTTGAGCCGACGGCAGGCAGTTGGGGGGCAGCCTGGAAATACCCTTGGACTATTCTTGAGCCTATGGCAGGCAGTTGGGGGCTGCCTGGAACCCAACCTTGGACTACTTTTGAGCCCACAACAGGCAGTTGGGGGGCAGCCTTGAAATACCCTTGGACTACTCTTGAGCTGACGGTAGGCAGTTGGGGGGCTGCCTGGAAATACCCTTGGACAACTCTTGAGCCTATGGCAGGCAGTTGGGGGGGCTGCCTAGAACCCACCCTTGGACTACTCTTGAGCCAATGCCAGGCAGTTGGGGGGCTGCCTGAAGTTATCCATGGACTACCCTTGAGCCGACGACAGGCAGTTGGGGGACTGCTGGAACAACACTTGGACTTTGAGCGAGGCCCGGAGGACGACAGTCAGTTGGGGGCTGCCTGGAACCACATTTGGACTTTGAGCAGAGGCCGGAGGATGACAGGCAGTTGTGGGGCAGCCTGGAACCACACTTGGACTCTGAGCCGAGGATTGGAGGACGACAGGCAGTTGGGGGGGTGATTGGAACCACACTTGGACTCTGAGCCGAGGCCTGGAGGACAAATGGCAGTTTGGGGGCTGCTGGAACAACACTTGGACTTTAGCCGAGGCCGGAGGACAATAGGCAGTTGGGGGCTGCTTAGAACCACACTTAGAATCTGAGCCTAGGCCCAGAGGATGACAGGCAGTTGGGGGCTGCTGGAACAACACTTGGATTCTGAGCCGAGGCCTGTAGAACGACAGGCAGTTGGGCGGCTGCTGGAACAACCCTTGGACTTTGAGCTGAGGCCAGAGGACCACAGGCAGTTGGGGAGGGGGGGGGGGGGCGTTTGTGGCTGCCGGAACAGACCTGGTCTCTGATCTGAGGCTGGAATCCAACAGGTGACACTACTGGTGACAGCCAGTAGTGTTAGCAGCAGTGTGTTGAAGGCATTTTGGGCAGATAAGTTGTGTTTTGTTGATTTGTTTTTGGTTATTGTTGAGTTAGTGTTGTTTGCTTAGAGTTGTTGTGCCTGTGCTGTTGTCTTTGTTGTTGTTTGATTTCTTGTTGTTGTTAGTGCGTGTCTGTGTTGCCTTTTATTTTGTGTTGTTTTTGTGTAGTGATTGGTTGTGCAGTGGTCTTTTGCTGTGGTTGCATTCCTTGGTTGTTGTTGTTGTGTTCCTTGTTGGTTGCTGTGTTGAGTTGTGGTTGTGTTCCATGGTTGTTGTTGTGGTCCTTGGTTGTTGGGTTGTAGTCCTTGGTTGTTGTGTTATTGGGTTCTGGGTTGTGGTTGGTATCTCTGCGACCTCGATGGCAGACAGCACAGGATAGCCCTGGAATATCTGGAGTTGGTAAGTACATGTGTTTTGTTTATTTTGTTTTGTTTTTGTATAGGTGTAGGTCAGTTGTCCTGCTGTATTTTGTTGTGTAAAGAAGAAAGTGTGACTGAGGGTGGGTTTGGCAGCATGATCGATTAGGTTAATGTGGGGAGGGTTTGCCACTTGTATTTTTTCTAGCTTGTGATCCTGCCACATTATTTTTTGGCACCCGAACAGGGACTGTTGGTGCGGCAGCTGCAGGGCAATTGGGGTAGTGAGTTGTGTGATTGGTGGAGAAAGTGAGGATGGAAGGGTTGAAGGAGATAGAGAGGCTGAAGGAGGAGTTACGGTTGGCAAGGGAAGCTAAGGGAAGGTTGGAATTGGAGAATGAGAGGTTGAGGGTAGTGTGTGAGGAGCAGAAGAGGGAGTTAGAGGAAATGAGAGGAATGCTAAGGATTGCAAAAGTGGAAATGAAAGAAGAGGTGAAAAGAGCAGAAGAGAGAATGGTTTGAGAAAAAAAATGGATGAAAAATTGGGGGTAATGATGAATGCAGTGCAAGAGATGATGCAGGAAATGATGAAGGGATTCTTGGGAGAGGGAGCTGTAGGAGGTAGGCCTATTGGGTCTTGTGACGGGCTAGGAGTGGTAAAGAAAGTGAAAGAGCGAGTGGATGAGAGTACGAGTGACGAAGGTGATTTGGTTGTGATAGGTAAGGGAAAGAAGGGGAAGACACAGGATAAGGATAAACTTGAGGAAAAGAATAAGAAGGGGGCTGAGGAAAAGAAGACTAAGGGAAAGAAGGTTAGTAAGGGTGACGGACAGGATGAGATTAGGACAGAATACATTGGGGAAAGGGCTGAGAGTGATTTGGATAGCGGTGAGTGGAAACAGGTAGGTAGAAAGAAGAAGGGTAAGAAGAGCGTAGTCAGGGGTATGGACGTGAGTATGGAAGTGGATTCGCTGTATTCGGAAGAGGGAAAGAGGGGTCAGAATGGAAGTAGCGAAAGTGAGAGTGAGAGTGAGCAAGAGGTACGAAAGGCTGTGTATATGAGAGAGGTACCCCGATGTGCACAATATGAGGAATATGGTAGTAGGGACATAAGGGACTTTTTTAAGACAATCATCTCAGATACAAGGTCCAGACAATTAAAGGATTATAGGTGACAGCTATTCAGAACTTGGTAAACAAAACCATAATCACAATATATGATAGACATACAATACAACAAAAATAATAACTCTAAGGTAACTGATTTTTATTTAAGTCAGTAATTATATGCTTTTTACGAGCATTGCGCATTGTCAGTCCACAATATTTTGATCAAGAAATTGAATACATAAGAAAAATAGGGAAAGATTTATGCTATCCTTCACATATATTAGACATTTGTTATAATAAAGCCCGCAAAAAGTTTTATAGTATAAGCAACACGCAGAAAGAAAATTCTAAGAACATTCTCAGTTTGCCTTATTTTAACGGATTTGAAACCATTAAATCATTGTTAAAAGCTTTTAATGTCAACCTTGTTTTTTCCTATAATAACACACTAAAAGGAATGTTAATAAAAAATGGCCCCAGAGAAAGCAACAACATAATAAATAAAATTCCATGTATGGATTGTCCCTCATTTTATCTCGGACAGTCTAGCAAAGGCCTAGAAGTAAGGCTAAGCCAGCATAAATTTTCTATTCTGTAAAACTGGGCAAAAATCCAATGCAATATTCATTCATTTAAGTGAAAACAACCACCGAATAAAGTGGGATGGTAGTTCAGTAATTGCAATGTCAAGAGATGTCTTATCACGAAATCTTTTAGAATCTGCTTTAATACAACTTACTTTTCATTGTAATTTCAATGTAGTCGTGGCCTTTTTCATTTAAACCCTTGTATCTGTAACATGTTTAAGAATGACCTCAAAGATATAATTACTGACTTAAATAAAAATCAGTTACCTTAGAGTTATTATTTTTGTTGTAATGAATGTCTGTCATGTATTGTGATTATGGTTTTGTTTACCAAGTTCTGAATACCTGTCACCTATAATCCTTTAATTGTCTGGACCTTGTATCTGAGATGATTGTCTTAAACCTTTAATTGCACCCATTGTTTATGCTTGTTTGGGAAGGATTTTCATCTTCCAGGTGTGTCGGATTCTAGGTACTAATCTCTTTATAATCCCTATCTGTCAGTTATACGAATCTTCTTGTATTGTCTTTTCCCGTATCTTTGTCAGTCTCTGCTCAGTAAAGGACGTTTAACGTCGAAAGATCTTGCAGATCCTCATTCGTTTATTCTATTTTTTCCTTCGTGGCATATATCTTCATAATATATTAATATATATATTATATATATATATATATATATATCATATATATAATTATTAGATATCTATATATATATATATATATATATATATATATATGGCTAGCAGTATATTGCCAATATATCATGTTACTTATTAAAGTCATACTATTCCTTACCGATTTATACTAATTTTCAGGCGGTTTCTTTCTTTCTCTCTGTTGTAAATGATGAAGAGTTTCAGCGCAATTGTAGTTTTGCAATGGCGAGGACAAAGCAACATATTTGCCATGACTAAAGTCGAATCTATATGAAATAGTTCAGAGCTACTACTACAACTGCTGCCGATGATTACCTTACATGTACTAAAAGGGCTCGGAGGTAGGAGTCGAAGTCGGTGAAATATTTCTGAATCCTGCTCCAGTCCTTGCCCCAATAACATCATCCAATATAAAAAAACCTCTCTCAAGGAAAAAAATTGTTTTCTATTTCTACTAATGTTTTTATTTTATTTTATTTTATTTTATCTTTTTAGTCGCAAATCTAAAATTTGTAGGAGTCCAAGTAGAATATCTCTTAGTGCGATTCCACACCCCTGTTTTAAACCTCTTCTATTATGTTCGATAATTTGTGTTAACCATCTAATCATTATCTACAACCATAAAACATTTTATTGCTCTTCCGACTCCTTTTATATGTGCAGTACACAGTCTTTCCCAACAGGGATTTACTCGGTAGCCTAATAACATTGGGAATGAAGGAAAGAAAGCAAGAAGGAAAGGGGGGGGGGGGTACTAGGATAGCCATAGGTGTAAACACCGAAGGAGGGTTGGGGGAACCTCTGCGTCACAGTTACGTGATTAAGTACCACTTCTTCGAAACGCTCTGAAGGAGGGGAAGAAGTTCCTCTTTTTTCTAAGAGTAAACGGGTTAATTAAGCACAGCTGTCAATTCATTGTACCACCAAAAATTAGGCCAATGTTTGAAACATTCATTGCTGTAGTTTCATGGGAATTCATAAGCCGTTTTGTTAGATATTTGGGAAAAACACTATTACACGGCCTCTGGAAACGATAATAGGTAGCTGTTTGGTGAATGTACACTACACTACGGTCTAGACCGTGCACTACACAAGACTTGGCGGCAGTGGCTCCTTAATCGGAAATACTACTGGGAATGAATTTCCTAATACTTGCCTAAAGCAACATTTCACCAAAACAACATGGCACAGCAGCGAGGCTCCAACTGAAGAGTCCGCCAAAATCTGATGCACTGCTCATGAGCAAAGGCGGGAAAACTCAAAACTTGAAATATTTGACCAACTAAACTATCTGATTCAATAAACAGGCCAACATCAAAAGAAACAAATGAATACAGGCAATTCTTTACTCACTGGACAACCATTTTGCATATAAGCCACCTCACATACTCAATGCAACACAGTAAACTAAGTAGAAACAAAAGGCCAGCCTTTTACGAACAAACGCCACTTTTGCTGATAAAATAAAATGTTCTGACGCAATATTTGACACATATAATCCTTTGGTATTGCTATAAGCTTATTTGTGTATTGATGTACACATAATTATATGAAATACGTACCATATTCGACTGTATTTTATTTATTTATTGTTGTTGTTGTTGTATTAAGCCAACACTTCTTGTTGACACGGGCCTTTCCCTTGTTCGGCCCGTAGGTGATCTGAATAGATTCATTAGGTTCATGGTTAGTTTTATGAAATTGGAAATATTTTTAGTTGTAGAGATAGGAGTGAACAGGGGAAGGATGATGGTGTCAGTAAGAGTGGGCCATCATGTCATATTGTAGTAGAAGTTTGAAAGAATGTAAGGCTTTTTGAATATTAGAGAAGCGGTGCAGGTGGGGTTGTCCAACCCTTTACTCCCTTGGGTCCCTGCGGGAGGATTTCAGTGGTAGGTAAAGTTTAAAAGAATGATAGTGGATGATGTGGATAGAGCCTTACAGTGAGGGGATGTGATGAGGGTAGTTGATGTCACTTTTAGTTTATTTATTCACCTTGGTGGAGGTAGGTTGTAGAGTATCTGGGCATGCTCTTCTAAGTTTTCAATGATTGTCTTTGTGACTGTGGCAGCTGCATGCTCAGCATCTTGTGCAAGTAATTCAATTTGTGTTGCACCTCTTAGCTGCGCTGTTTCTCTGCATTCCAGCAGGTAATGAAGGAGTGGTTGCTGTGTTTCTTCTTGACAGTGTTCACATGGTCTGACACTGTTTTCCACGATTTCCCAGCAGGCTTTATATCCTAGCCTGAGTCTGTGGATGATCACAGCAAGTTTTCTTGGTGTGGGCCTGTCTATGGGAGGAGGCACTAGATCAGTCGATGTCTTATACCATCTGGCAGATGGTGAGTTCCTTTCTACCCACTCACGATGGTCTTTTAGCAAGTTTTCTTTGCAGAGTGGTTTCATTGCATTCTTGATTTGTTGCAGTGCAGGTTGTATATGTATTTGCACTCTGTCAATGTGTTTTGTACTTTTGGCTAGCTCATCGGCCCTCTTGTTACCTGGAATTCCTATGTGACTGGGTATCCAGTTTAAGGTGACAGGTCTTCCTCTATCGCTGTGCTGGTGCAGCAGTGCCTTGTTTTCTTTATTTTTCTGTTGTTGCAAGGTTTGCATTGAGGACTTTGAGTCGGTGTGGATGATTACAGGCCCTTCTTCATTCTCCAGTGAGTACAGCAGTGCCTGTCTTATTGCTGTTAACTCTGTCTGCATGGTGGAGGCGTGGTTGGAGGTCCTCCAGCAAGCTGTGAAGTTTCTTGAATATACTGCAGCTCCCGTAGTTTGATTCTCAGGATCTACAGTGCCATCGGTGTAGTATGTTTGTGCCCCTATGGTCTCAGTGTTTCTGATTGCTTCATAGGCTGCCGCTCTTAGCTCTTCTCTTGTGCAGTCTTCTTTTGCTCTTGGCAGGCTTGTGTATATATATATATTGCAGTGTCCTTCTTCCAGGGTGGTAGTTGTTGTGTGCCCTGTGTTGTGTCTGGACCTAGCTGCAGCAGTCTCTCTGCTATGCCTAGACTCTTGATGTTGTCACTTTGGTCCTTACCATAGGAACTCGAACTTTGAATCTCTGGATGTTTAGCAAGTTCCTCTCTGGCTCTTTTCCTCGAGATGGAGTCTCTTTCAGAGAGGAACATCTTGGCCATTGTGCTTGCATTTCGCTGTGCAATCCTATCCTCTAGTTTTGGCAAGTTAGTTTCAAGCCTGAGGTTGCACAGCCTTGACCTCCAGTGATTCTTTTTGAGCCTCTGTCAGCCTCATCAGAGTGGGGGCAGCATAGTCCACCAGTGTTCTGGTGCAGGCTAGGTAGTACTTCCTTTGTATGTGTTCATTTGCTCCCTCCTTCAGGGATGACATGTATCTCATGGCGGCCAGTCTTGCATTTGCTCTTTCTCTCAAGTACTTGATTTCCTCCTTGAAAGTTAGCTGCTGGTCTATGACAACTCCCAAGTACATGTAGCTGTCTACCCATTCTATGGGCTCAGCTCCTATTGTCAGTGGTTGCAGCGGTCTGTGGGCTTTTATTGTCATGGCCTTTGTTTTATTTATGTTTATTTTAAGACTTAGCTCATTTGATTTATTGTTGATGTCATTGAGTGCCCATTGCATTCTGGGCACTCTAAGAGCTCCTATTGCTACTACATACACATTATCGGCATAGATGAAGATTTCTACGCCTTCTGGAAGCTGCAGGGAGGCTATATTCTCCATTAGTATGTTGAATAGAAATGGACTCAGAATTCCTCCCTGAGGGGTGCCATTTTCCAAGTCATGGAATGTAGACATCACTCCTTGGAATTTTACTCTGGCCTGCCTTCCCAGTACGTAGTTTTTTGTCCAGGCTAGTAAGTGTCCTTGGACTCCCTTCCTTACTACTGATTGAAGTATTGCTGCTGGACTGGCTAGTTCAAAAGCCTTTTCAAAATCTATGAAGACTACTGTGGCCTTCTTCTGATTTATGTAGCTGAGAACATCTGCTATGCACTCTGTAGTTCCTACTCCTTCCTGATATGCATATAGCTGCTTGTGCAATGGACCATTCTTGTTCTTAATTCTATTTAGTACCATTTTTTTCTTCAGTTTTCTCAATGCATGACACCAATGCGATTGGTCTTGGGTTCTCTGGATCTTTAGGTTTGGTGATTGGCTGCGTGTCCTGCTGCCGCCAGGTTTGCGGTCTTGTGTGTTCGATGTGTGTTTTGTTTAGGATTCTCAGAAAGGCTGTTTCTCCTGCAGGACCCATTTTACTGATCATGGTGTATGTTATCCTGTCTGCTCCTGGCGCTGTGTCTCTGCCAACTTTAAAAGCTGCTTTCAGTTCCTCTACTGTGTAAGGGGTGTCTGTATCATCTGGTCTGTGGCAGGCCGCATCGATCTCCTCCCATCTAATCGGTGCTAGTTGATCTGAATTCTTACCTGAGCTAGTCCTATTGGCGAAGGATGTTGCCAGTCTTTCCGCTTCTTCTAGTGGGTGAGGGCGAGTTGCTACGGGTGTTCTCTTCTTTCCGGCTACTCTGTTCAGCCACTTCCATAGCTCCGAGAGAGATGTGTACTGTGATAGTTTTGTACACCATTCCATCCACTTTTCAATTCTTTATTTATTTTTTCTTTTATATTCACAGAGGCATAGATAAACGTTTGTGTTACGCCTCAAATGATAGCATGGTTTTTCCATTTTCTATTATTAAGAAATACATTTTGACAGAAAATGAGTTGTTTTGGAGGCTATATGTAAAAGGTCTAAATTCCGATGAATTTGTCATAACAAATTTGTGACAGTATGACCATGAGTTTGACAACAAAAACAGGTCAGAACTTGTCTGTTAACTTAAATGTTAATGTAACGATAATGCTGTTAACTATTCTTATTTAAGACATTCAACTGTCGACAAATTTCTTTTAGCATATATTGTTATAATGGTCGTCGGCTTAATCCTAGGCATTTAAGAACTAATCTGTTTCTTAAACAAGCTTGGTAAAGAGCTCAAAAACAGCAAAGAAAGGTATCCTTCATCGTCGAGAATATCAGAAAAAAAAGAATCTTCAAGATTATCTGCCAGTGAACAAAATAACTTACGATTACCTTACTTTCTTTTGCGGATATCGCCTGGGAAAGCGGACAAGTTTCTGTACCAACGTCTCTCTCTCTCTCAAAATTAGTCTCATAGCGTATTGTATGGGCTTCGTATATATTTTTTTTAGGAATTCTCCCCAGAAAATTTTTATAATATAAGAAATTAATAGTTTGTTGTAATTCAGAATGGATTGTTATTTACGTTTGTCCAACTACGAAGGTTGTAAGGCTCCTTCTACATAGTACGTATTTAATATTATTGTTGTCAAAATCCTATATATATATATATATATAATTCTGTCCCTTGACTTTCGATGCTGAGACCAGGAAAGATCAACACATATTCTGCATAAAAATGTTGGCAGTAAATAAAATTTAGTATAGAATCCTGTTGTGTATTGTTTCATTAGGAAAAACGCCATTTTTTTTTTGTCACTTTATTATTAACTATTCACCGATATCACTGATAAGATAATAATGAATATTTTCATATGATGGCGTTATTTCACATCTAATTAAATATGAGCTTATGATTATTTTTTACTTGTGCTTAGCATCTCTCTCTCTCTCTCTCTCTCTCTCTCTCTCTCTCTCTCTCTCTCTCTCTCTCTCTCTCTCTGAGTCTCTCTCTCTCTCTCTCTCTCTCAGAGAGAGAGAAATTTAACGCTAATGTCCTTCCTTTACGGTAAATAAAATGGTTGGGTTCTATCTTCCCCAGGGAAACCTTGGGACCATCCATCCTTCTTCGTGACGAGAGAACTTCTTTATGCAGAGATCCTATTTTTCTCCGAAACTCGAAATCTGTTTATCCTTCAGGGTCTCCTTCCATCCGTCTTATGCCATTTGACTTTGGTTTTATACATTGCTATCCAGAAATTACGGTCTTGCTTGAAATGTGTCATTGATATCATTAAAGCACATTTTCCTTGTTGGTTGTACCTAAGTAACGAGAACAAAAGACTTCTAAATTGTGAACGATCGTATCTTTTTTAACACCCGTTTCAGCTTATATCTAGATAATGATTATATCTAGATAATGATAATCTTTATGCATTGTTTATGCTATTTCCATCATCTGAAAGAATAGCCCCACTACGCCCACTTGCCTAATGCTGCAGCAATCACCGACTAATGAGTACCAGTCCTATCGATCCGCCTTCGTTGGCTTTGGGACTCGATCCTCAGTTACAAGAAATGCGAGTCATGAAGACCACAGACTTCGGCACCCGGGTATAAACACAATACCGCGAAGCCTCGAGAGTTGGCTGTTCTTAGGTTTTGAATTTGTATTGTTGTGAAATAAAGTATCACTTTCAATATGATGCATGGGCCGTAGGAAAGAGCCAACAACAGGATATAGACCGCTTAACTCATTTGTTTCTTTTAATATTTCCATATTTGAGGAAACATTAGTATTTTATCGATGATATATTGCCATTTATTGTTATTGTTACTTGCAAATCAAAGGCCTACAATAAAACAATGTTATCTGAAACACTGAACGTGGATGGAAGGAAAAAGAAGATAAACGATCGACCCTGATTCGGAGGGCAAGCGAAAGCAGCAAGAGATTTCTAAGCCTTGCCAATTCAGGGAAATAAAAATTCACGATAATGATGTTCAGTGGTATTACGCTATTCAAAATGGATTTCAAAAAAATCCAAATGGGCCAACCGTACAGCCCAAGCCGTTTCAGCCTCTAGGTTAGATTAGCTTTACCTACAACCAAACTCAATTATTGTAGGAAATGAAAGAAACAAACCAAGTCGGCCCTAATGCATTTCAGTCACTAAGTTAGATTAGGATATTTTAAGGTTGGTTACGGCCAAACCGAATTACCTCAAGAAATTCAATAGGAACCATTTTGTCTTGTGTTATTCTAGGATGGGCTAGGATAATTTATTATGTTGGGGTCTTAAAACACTCGGAAACCGCCTTGATGGAATAAAATTCGAATCAGGATTTATCTTAGAGCCGGATTCCAATGGCTGAATTGATTTCCTGTGAATATGAGATGTCTTACTTGTAGTAGATAAAAACAATGCCAGCTTTCTTTCGAAATTGCTTAAAAAAAATCTTTCACCTCTCTTTTAATTAAAATAAGTCGAATTGCAATACTATTGTCCATTATTTTCTATTGTCGGCCTTTCTCGCCTATCTAGGGACATGAACATGAGCTCGAAGTTTATAACGTTTTTGGGTGACGGTAATAAACCGGAAATTATCTGGCATTGTATCGTGTCTCCAGTTATTATTATTACTAACGTAGTTGCCGTTGTTGTTGTTGGTGGTGGTGTTATTGTTATGAAACTGACCTCAAAAGCTGACATCTTGCAAATGAAGCTGTCTCTGAAAAACATTCCCAGTAACTCGTTAAACGAAGAAAAAACCTAAAATACAAAACAATGAAAGCATACGAAATCATTCCTTAAAATACCTATTTATTTTTCTTTTTTTTAACAGATGCCTACTCAAAAAGGCAAGCCATTTTACGTATTTCCCATATAATCCTAGTTTGTTCCAAGCAAGACAAAGCCTTAGAAGATATCTTAATAAGACAAGAAAAAATGTCCTGCTATTCATATCACATGAATGTACAAAATTCCCGATAGAAATTAATTTAATGAAAGAGAGAGAGAGAGAGAGAGAGAGAGAGAGAGAGAGAGAGAGAGAGAGAGAGAGAGAGAGAGAGGCCTTTGGAAAAATAAATTGTTAGGAAAGGAAAAAGGAAATAGGAGAGGAAAGATAGAGGATGTCCTTTGTTTATAGTCCAAAACGGAAAGTTTATGGATTTATATATTCATTCACCACTATATCTTAGTGAGGTAGTGTCGGTGCAGCGACAGGATTCTGGATTTATGAAAAGGATTTATTTTCCTTCCTTGTGAAGTGTGGAAGTCTGAAATTTGGTAAAAAGTAGAAACAGAGGAAAACAGACAGACCAACTGACAGAAAACAGATTCCACTGATTTTAGAACAAAAATATATGCTGTATGAACATACAGATCTGGCAGGCAAAACCACTTTTGTGGTTGGTAGAAGAGTCCTAAGGTGCACAGCAGGCCTCTTATCTCCTTCAGTCCTTTACCACAATTTTGGGCCGCCCTAGGGAAAGGGTCTCTGCTGACATACCCCAGTCTTAATCTAATCCCTCTCGTTCTCTGTCAGCTAGGGCACGTTAATGAAGCTTTCGGACAAGTTGTCCACCACTGTAGTAAACAGTTGGGCAGAATGGGAAACCATGAAATTCCATTTATCATTCTTTTTCCTGGTAAGGTAACACCATCCATCTTAATTTATCTCCATTCTCTTGTCGGCAACACCGGACAAATTTCCACCTCTTGAGACACATCTCTTTCAGAGTTAAATAACTTTTCAAAGTTGAATAGAGGTCGGTCAGGTTGGGTCGGTCACTTCAGCATGCGAGATGTAATTGATCTTCTTAAAGAGAGAGGGCTGGGTGCTGTGACTGGAATGAATGCTGTTCCATCTGAAAGCGTTATATATATATATATATATATATATATATATATATATATATATATATATATATATATATATATATATATATATATAAACACCGTATTGTGCTTCTATGTAATCTATAGTAATAGTCTTCTTTATTCAGACGAGATATATTTGTGAAAATATTTCGACCTCCTTCTGTGGACTTTTAGTTTGTGATCAAGTCCACAGAAGGATGGACGAAAGCTATAACCTTTGCAAATATTTTCACAAATATATCTCGTCTGGATAAACAAGAATATTACTGTGGATCCTTCTACTGATATATATATATATATATATATATATATATATATATATATATATATATATATTATATATATATATATATATATATATATATATATATATATCTATATATATTTATTATATATATATATATATATAATATATCCCATATATATAATATATATATATATATATATATAATATATATATATAATATATATATCAGTAGAAGGATCCACAGTAATATTCTTGTTTATCCAGACGAGATATATTTGTGAAAATATTTGCAAAGGTTATAGCCTTCGTCCATCCTTCTGTGAACTTGATCACAAACTATAAGTCCACAGAAGGATGGTCGAAATATTGTCACAAAATATAATCTCGTCTGAATAAAGAAGACTATTACTATAGATTACATAGAAGCACGATACGGT
>NC_087204.1:81059441-81061255 GCF_015104395.2 Macrobrachium nipponense | reverse complement strand
TGTGTGTGTATAGCCATGTTCTTTCCATTTTGTTATTCTCTGTTATCGTAGGATGTTAAAGAGAGAATGTTAATGTTTTGAGTTATCACGAAACCTTATTTCCTCGTGATATTCCGATAGATATTGTTAAGTATCCTTACAATTTCGTGCCATTGGCAGGCCTCCTATCTGAGAACCGAAATGAGCATACTAATTTTGCTAAGTAAGCGTTACTTAATTTGGTAAGGTTAGCGATACTGATGTATGTTTAGCAATGCTAATTTTCCTAAGATTGATAAGTTGAACAATATCGACTGAAATAAGATACATATCGATTCTAATAAGTTGAGCAATATTGCTTTTAGTTATTACTTGGATATTTTATTGTACATGAATGTCAGGCAAAACCTAATTTTTTCTAGTGGTAATTTCATAAGTAGAGTAGAATACGATCAGTTATTTCATAAGTGCGGTCAAGTAGGACCTATGAATGACCGTAACCGTCGGCGCATCGGATCCTGTAACAAAAATCAACGTTGAGAAACGTCCAACAGCCTTGGGTATCTGATGTGAGTGGCAATTAGCAGACAGTAACTGCTCTCGGTAATCGAGGCTCTAGTACTCCCCAACTAATCAATGGCTCATAGAGCAATAATGAAACCGTGTTCGCTGAAAACGATCACATTTAACTGATGAGTTTCCCCTTTTCCAAAATATTGAGCGATTTGCGTGACAGCATTCCCGGCAGTTAAGTTTATGACGGATTAAATCGTCCGAGGGAAGCTAAAACTGAGGCTCAGTCGCTGAATTACTGGGCGATTGTTTAGGCTGTGACGTTTGGTGGGGTTTGCTACACACTCGGATCGACAGATAATTTCTCGTAATTGTTATTTAATATTATTGTTTTTATCAATATTGTAAAGTAAAGAGAAAATACCCATAAGAATAAAAGGAACAGCCCCTACGAAAACAGCAATAATAATACGGAAAATACACCGATAAGTGTATGACAAACAAGTTTCATTATCAGTCCCATTATAAATATCGTTATTGATCGATATGGCACATCTACTGCTAACATCAGTAGTAGCTAGTTTAGTAATATTAGGAAAAAGGTAACAGTGTAACACCCATTATTTATTATTATTATTATTAACAACCTATTTTGCCCAGTTCACAAAAAAATGTGCTTCTAACATTTCCAGATGACCAATATGCATTTACCAAGATACCAAGAGAGACTTAACCTAAAGGAATATCGGGGAAATTCATTTTCTGCATAACATCTTTACTTCTTTCCACAAGGGGACAACAACCCCCCATTTATGTACCATAAAAAGATTTTAATTGTTATAATGATTAATCATTAGTATTTTAAGATGGCATAGTCGCATGGGCACACTACGGGATTTGCATTAAGAAAAATTATATACAAAAACCGGGAAATTCCGTGGAAGATAATTTGCGTGGAAGGTAGTTTCGAAGCACAGCTAATGAGCCTTATATGTAGGTTTATAAAGCCGGCAAAGCGGAAGTTTTTTGCAATAAGGGGGTTGTTTCATTGAGCTGTTTAAGGCTCTTATCACTTATAATGTGTGTATCTATTTCGGTGCCCTTCTGTATTCATTTAAAATGATCCAGAAAGATGCGTATCAAAGTGCACCATATTGCTCACAAATATGCATTCGTTATTGTAAGCCTTGGGAGGAGACCTTACGCTAGTCTCGAAAAGATCCACAAGGATAATCGTGTCCCAACTTGTATTCAGAGTCATTTCTTTCTAAACTGAAAGCTTTAGATTGTCCGTCTGTCCTTAACCTTAAGAAGTGAATCCT
>NC_087204.1:81041941-81054441 GCF_015104395.2 Macrobrachium nipponense | reverse complement strand
TTTGAAAAAATAAATAAATAAATATACGAACACATAAATATAGCGTATACTAATATATATATATCTATATATATATATATATATATATATATATATATCTATATATAGTACAGTTAACACGATTAAAACATTTTCTGACATAAGGTAACCCAAATGAGATATTTAATAAGTCAAAATTAAAAGGGCATTTATATTTTTCAAATATGTATTATCTTCCTTGTATAAACTGACTATAAATATTTAATGAAAACAGTATGAAGTGAGTTATCTGCAAATAATAAAAGAAGCAATGGAGTCAAAATCTTGTAGACAACAGAACTCCGTAAAAATTACAGCAATTAGATATAAATGAGTTCGGAATTTTACTGATGAATAAAATTTGTGAGAAAAAACTGTTATGGAGAGGGTGACAAGCGTGTCATTATTGAAAACGGCTTAGAGTTTACGTAATAGAAGAAGAAAAATGTAGATTCAGCATTTCATTATGTATATGTGCGTGCGTATGTTTGTTTGTGTGTTGTATTCCAAGAGCCAAATATAGAAATAAAGGCAAAAGAAACTTATTCGTTTCACAGTTGCCACACAGATAGGCGAGACTAGCTTCTGTAAAAGATCAAAATATATATATAAGAACTGAAATAGAGTACATCGTATCCTATTTGGTATCAAGTGTTAGTACGTGGAACCTGTTAAAAAAAAAAAAAAGAAATTGTCGAGTGTAAGGCACTGTAGACCATATCGATAAAATTTTACTGTGGGGATACAGTCCGATATTAGCAATAGAGACGTTAGGTATAGACCAGCGGATGTATCTCTAGCATTCACTCTAGATAAACGGATCCTTACCCGTACTTTCAACTTTAAATACTGGTGAATTTTGAACCTGATTCAGCCTGAATGAAAAGGAGCAGAAGTAGAACATTTCATATCAAATTCCCAAGAAGGGGTGTAGATGAGAAATGGCTAAGATGCAAGCATCAGATTGGATTTTTTGAAGTGGATGGTTGATTAATACCAGGCTGGAGTCCTAACATCCGTTTTAAATAGAAATGAAACATTGAGAGCCTAGCATATAAAAAAAACACGCACATCAAGGTCCTGAATATAAACTATAGTTTTAATGATACAGAATTACTTATAATGGGATATATATAGGCAATTTTGCTTCGTCATCGAGAGATCATTGAGTTTTTGTTCTGGTAAACAGTGTATTCTATGCCTGGTGATAGTCAGTTGTAGTGGGTATCAGCCTTGGAAGAAAGAGGACAAAAGGGCCTAATCTCAGAAGGCTTACTTTGGACCAGAAAGTTAACACTTCTTAAGCAACTGTCTCTTAAGATATGTATGTATGTATGCATGCATGATTCTCTTACAAACTGAATTGGCTGAAGTTCTATTTCCCGTGTGCTTACAGTGGGATTGTCCTTTGCTGAAGTACGAAATTTACATATTCAAGGGTACAGCTGATCGCTTTATGTAGAGTATCAAAGAATGTCCTTGAATTTAACAATATATCCCTTTTGTGGAGAGAAAGTATCTTAGGAATTCCTTTTCTTAGCCAGAGACTTGGAGGAAAACATTTTCCTTGCTTGGAATGTGTGTGGATGTGGAAGAGAGAGAAGAGAGAGAGAGAGAGAGATTTCAATGAAAAAATATTGCTTGTTTTGTGTGTTTTCATGAATAGCGAAAGAGAAATTGAGAGGTAAACTTATCTGGCGTCCAATGTTTCCAATTAGTCACGGAAGAAAAAAACCTTTTGACTAGAAAAAGAAACGGCAGTCAATTGAAAGGATCTGTCAGAGCCTCCTGTCAATGAACACTTCAAATGGATCCCTACACCGAATCTTTATAATCACTGCAAAGGGTCCGATCCCTTCTGCTCTCTCTCTCTCTCTCTCTCTCTCTCTCTCTCTCTCTCTCTCTCTCTCTCTCTCTCTCTCTCCTCTTTGGTGTAAATAATCAGAGAATCAGAACCCGGCTTCTTGGATGTTCAGAGATCACAAATTATCCGGAAATTCTGGGCTATTTTGGAATGCCATTTATTTTATTGGTTTATTCTTTAAAATAACGAATTAATTAATACCTCCCTGATTTATCTGTGATGGAAGTTCATTTAAATTCAGGTATTTATTGACATAAGAACATTAGAATAACAATGACTAAATTTAACCTAGTTATACGCTCTCTCTCTCTCTCTCTCTCTCTCTCTCTCTCTCTCTCTCTCTCTCTCTCTCTCTCTCTCGTTTGTATGAATTCTGTTTTATATTACTAGGTGTCAGGATGAGTTTAAGGAAATTATATAAGAATATATTCATAACATAAATTCATTGATAAATATACTAGATAATTATAACTGAACTAATTTATAAGAAAGCTTATGCAATGTCTTCATCGATAATCAATCTGCTTAAATAGAAAGGATAGTTATATAAATAATGAACTGCTTGAAGTCTTATTTTGAAGTTTAAATATTTAAACATTTAAATATTTTTAAGTTTATGTATTTATTTATTTATTTAGAGTTATCATTTATGTATTTATTGATTTATTTATAAATTTAATGATATTTTTACGCAAATAATGATTGGTTTAATTAGGGGCATTCCTTTTATTATTTAATTTCGTAATAAGTTGTTATAACCGCCATTATTTGTTTAACTCTTCGTTTCAGTAACGGCACTGATGTCCACGCAATCGATCCCAGGTACACTTTTATGAAAATAAGTGGAGCACTCGGTAATTGTTTAACGTGAAAATTACGCTAGAAAATAGGCAAAACTAGGAAAAGTGTCTGTAATTTATTTTTCGGGCAATCTCGGTTATACGGATTAGATGCTAACATTTGAATAAATTCCTATTTGGGTAGCGTTCAGAAGTATGGGCACAGGGCTAACAACCTCGTACTTGAGAGGCAATGAGACCCGCAAATTCATGATTGATTGGTTGGTTTAGATAGATTCAGCTGGTTTAACCTAGTTGGCAATGGTTTAACTCCATCACGGTGTACGTCCAAAGGCGACAGCTGTATATGTTGTAAGGTTCGAAATGGAATTTATAATAAAGCCCGCTGTGGGTATGTGGATGTGTCTACATGACTTCAAATCGTCAATAACTAAAGACGATAAGTTTCCTTCACTTACAATCTTTCTGTAATCACAAAGTTCAGTGAAAATAATACAGTTAATTTTCGGTGACCTCCTAATGCAACTTGAAACATTTAACGTATTTTGAAAAACGATGGATCACAATACACTAAAAGAAAATGGAACAAAATTCCTACTGACTGTTCATGTAAAGTCAAAACAAGAATGGAAAAAAGGACAAAGTAATTAAACGATCAGAGGCAGCTGACTGAACCGATCAGAGAAGCAGTCCTATTTACCGAGGTAGAATATTGCAGTTCCTGAATTGCAAACTATGTCCACATTTAATGCAGTTTCGGGCCCCTGCATTTCGAGTTATCTCGACATTGAATTTAGTTTCAAGCTCCGCATCCAATAGCAGTTGTGCAGACACTGCTATCAAATCCAATTTCCATTCAAAAGCGATTATTTAATATTGGTTTCAGCGTTGTAGCATCAAAACTGATTCTAATTTTCCGCGTCATATCGGTGGTTACGTATCGTGGAGTCCGTTTCTGTCTACAAGAATCTAAAGGTAAATTCTGTTGCCATAAGAGGACTCCAGTGTTTCATATCCAAAGTATTTAAAAGTGTTAATAATTCCCTAATAAATTTCATTTGACGAGTTACAGATTTGTTGTATTAATGCTAATGCTTATTGAAAATAAATTTTTTTATACAGGGAAATGTATCGTTTCAGTCAAACTACCGAAACGAGAAATTTAAGCCGAGGTCTGGTTTTCCTCATTTGTTTCCAGTCTCAATCTTTTTATGAAATAATTCATCAATACCAACCCAATACTTTATTTATTTTTTTATTTATTTATTTATTTTTCAAATCTAAATAATCGACTCCTCCTCCATCCGAGATCTTCAATGTTTCTGCAACATAAGTATCGACCGGAAACCTTGACTTTTTTTATTTATTTATTTAATTATTTTTTTTTTACCGATGTAGGGTCATCATCTTCGTCGGACTTCTAGGAATCTGCCATCGCTTGGTATCTCTATAGCTCTCGACAAATTCGGAATTAGATTATGTTGCCCACGTTTCCTGCTTATGACTAAGATTATTTTTTTCCAGCTTATTGAAGTATCTTCTGTATCTGTTGGCATTGATGATTCAAAATAATCTTTCAGCATTTTTGATGGTTTGCCCTCGGTTCTGCTTTTTTTTCTTACTTTCCTTCTTTCCCAGTTACTGCTTCCTTTCTGGTCTTATTTATGTAGGCAATCCAAAATTGTCTTCCTTCAACTACCGACTCTGAAGCACCTCTGACCATATCTGAACCGGTTTCGCAAAACATGGTGAAAACACAATGTTAAGTACTTTTCTATTACATTTCGATAAATAATATATATACCCCCCCCCCACACACACACACACACACACACATATATATATATATATATATATATATATATATATAATATATATATATATATATATATATATATACATACATATTTATAATATATATATATATTATATATATATACATATATATCTATATACATATTTATAATATAATATAATATATATATATATATATATATATATATATATATATATATATATATATATATTATATATATATATATATATATATATATATATATATATATATATATATAATTGATAAAACAGTGATATACAAAATCAGTTCCGAATTGTTCGTTAAAAGGTTTCATTGCTAAAAAGAAAAGATACAGAGAATTTGCAAAACTGTAATAGATTAAAAGTCGTCTAAAGTAATCATTTTTGGCGATTCGCCCATATTTTCCCTCCCGTTATCTTTTCAACCTCCTCTAAAATATTCGCCAACTGCACCATTTCTCTCTTCCATATCGCTTTCAGCTTATATTTCCATTTGCATTTAATTCATATCTTTCCGATGTGGAAGACCAGAACCGAAATTTAAAGAGTAGGAAGGAAATTGTGGGGAGGAATTCATAAAGGAGGCAATATTCCAAAACTTTCCAACATTCCCCTTACGTAAATGAAACGCTTTCTGAATAATTCATGTTTCATTTAAAAGGTTCTTTCGAATACTTGCATATATTTCCTCATCAGGGTTAGAACGTGGCGAAGCTAAAGGGAATTCAACGAGAAAAGAGTATTGCTAAAACCTTAACTGTCAAAGTCCGAAGAAATTTGAGAATGATTTAAAAGAATAGAACAGAATATAGAATTGAGGCCTAAGGCCAAACCTGAGACCATTGAGGTCATTCAGCGTTGGAACGGTTATTGACAGTAAAAAGGTCTGAAAGGTGTAACAGGAGGAAAACGTCGCAGTTGTGCTATGAATCAATTGTTAGGAGAGGGTGGAAAGTTAGATGGAAGACGGATAATCTGAACGGAGGTTCAGTAAAACGAATGTAAAGGTTTGCAGTTAGGGTCCCCAGGGACGCTGCCAAGAACCTTAAGCGTGAGGTGCACTAACGACACTACCCCTCTATGGGGAGAGGGCGGCGGGGGACTTTTAAAATGTCTTTTATAAGGTCTTTTACAGATACTGACTGCATAAAAGCAAAAATGATAAATAGCGCAATTAACTTAACTGCGTGTGCCTAGTGTATCCAAAGGTACTACAATCATTCACCAGTTTAGTAATAAAATTGACTGAACCATTTAACCTTTCATGGGACCGGTTTGGGGTACTAAAACCTATTGGTGAAAAAGAGTTTTTTGGCAGAGAAAAGAAAATTAATACGACCCAACGTTCATTTCTGAAATCGAATGATTTCAACAGAAAACTTAAGTTGATGCCTGTCATTTCTGATTCCGGGAATGACATACATAATCAAAGTCATGATCCGATTGTTTAGGTAAATAAATATTATTTATTGATGCATGGAAGTTTATGGGAAATATGCTGTATCAAAAGGCTGTTATAACTGTTTATTCTGAGTCTTATGATATTTTTCCATGCTAGAGTCAATCTAGTGCTTCTCCTGAGGTGAAGGTAGACTTATCTTGTAATAATTCCTGTTTTCTTTTTTATTCAGTATCATTGGCATTTTCCGCACCTACTGGTTGCCTTTGGGCAAGGGCCCGTACTGGCTTGAGACTGATTTAATTCAAACCAGTAAGTGTCTGTAACCGTAAGGGCGCCGAGTTGATCCACTGGGCCTCTGTGCCTGAGGTTTGCTATAATTCCATTGGAATGTAAAACTGATGGGATAAGTTATCTTTATGGAATCAAGTTCAGCCCGTACAAAATTTTTCAGAGCCAAGTATTTTTTGTGTATTACAATAAAAAGAAAATTTTTTATGAACTATGAAATAAAAAATATAGAATCCTATGAAGAATGTCATGTGAAATATATCCCCATAGCCGTGAATTTTACATTTCCTTTTAATGAATTCTCGAGTGAATTATTTTATGGTTCCTTTAAGGTATTGTTATAGAGTTGGCAACACAAGCTTGGTTGTTAGGAGAAAAGTATGACAAGGTAGGCAGAAATATAGTCGGATTTGCTTCAAAGTATTGTACAAAAAATGACAAGGCATTAAGTGGAGGAACGGAATATATTTAAAAACGAAAATGGGGCAGTGCAAACTTCACATTTCTATAAATGCGAAATTTAATGCACAACAATACAACGTTGCTAAAGTACTCACCAGAGGCTAAGTAATCTTGCAATGTATAATACTAAATTATTGGTAATAGATGAAGAAACACAAATAAAGTTAGTGAATTTTGACAAAACGAAGGTTTTGTTAACTGTAAAAAAAAAAAGAAAAAAAAAGAAACCACGCGAGCAAAACCTTTGATAACTTCACACAAAGAAGGATAGTAAAAAGGATTCCCTATTTCTCCAAAGGAAGATTGCTTTATGAGATACCCCCATCCCACCACATCCCAACCCAAAGGACCCCACTCTACCCAGGTCGACGAAAACCCTTTTTTTCTTTTTCAATAGAGAGAGAGAGAGAGAGAGAGGAGAGAGAGAGAGAGAGAGAGAGAGAGAGAGAGAGAGAGAGAGAGGAAATAGTATGGGAAGTGGATTAACGAGAGGGGAATCCCATACAAAAGAATTATCTTTTTAGAGTTCTCTCGACATAAGACTAAATTTTTTTATTCCATTGATAGCACCAAATTTAAATGCGTTTTTAATGCAAGAACGAGTATAAGATACTCTTTGGATGTAGAGAGAGAGAGAGAGAGAGAGAGAGAGAGAGAGAGAGAGAGAGAGAGAGAGAGAGAGGAGTGGGGTTCAGGGAAACTGGAAGTTAGAATTGTTGAAGCCGCAGTCTGAATCGGCAATTGCTTTAGATTTAATTATCATTCCATTTGGTTTCAAGGGCCTTGTCATTTGCATATTCGTTTTCAAAAAGTAGCATCTTTTTGGCAATCTCAACCATCCCTTTCGAATTAATGCCATAAATTCGAGGGATGAGATAGACATTCCTTCAACACACACACACACTACACACACACTACACACTACACACACACACACACACACACACACACACACACATACAGGCAACAAATGCCCCTTTACGTTGTGGATATCTTAGACTCAAAGGGAGTTGGCCCTCTAGGTTTGGTTCAGCGGTATAAAAGTGGCTATTTTATGTTAGTTTCGTCAGAAATTAATACACTACTTTAGAGAGAGGGAGAGAGAGAGAGACACATTTTCCCGTCCGCCTGTAATTAATTGTATCCTTAGATTTAATTTTTCTTACATATAAAAGTCGATACGGATTTACATGAGAGTTGACTCTGCAGACAAGTGTCATTTCCGATCCGTGGAAATAATAAGTGAAGATTCAAATTGCCATTCAATTTTGTCATCCTCTTTTGGTTGATATGTGGAAACTTAAATGCATTCAGAAGTTAAGTATTATTTTTTTTTCATTTTGATAGCTTTTTTATTATTTATAAAAATCATAAAAATCACATAAATCTCATAAAGATATCAATGATGCACTAGGTTGTTATTATAGGTAAAATAGTATTTGTAGAATTTTTTTCTCGAAAAAGTTCTTGAGTCATACTGCGTAAAGTATGAATCATAAGGCTAATAATTACATAAGAAGTTAGAATTGTGTATAAGTAAATAGTATAAAAGTAATATTAATTATATACCTAGTTAATTATATAATATGTATAAATTAAACTAACATAGTAATTATATATATATATATATAGTTAAAAATTTTATAATTTTTTTTAATTTAAGGATTTAGATTTATATGTATTATATATTATATATATATAATTTAATATTATATATATATATATGTATATATATATATATATATATATATATATATAATATATATACATATATATATATATAATATATATATATATATATATATATTATATATGTATATATATGAGATTCAGAAGGTGTCCATGATACAGTGAGTAAAAGGGATCAAGTTTATTACCAACGATACGTTTCGTACATGAAACCTCTGTGCATCATCAATTTGAGATAAACCAAAGAGACACATAAATAACATTCAATGATAAATCAACAAAAGAACGCACAAATATTAAAATAGTCTTAAAAATTAAAAGGAACAAAGTAAAAACACAAACAACAGGTGAAAAGAGAGAGACCAACCGTCCAAAATGTAGAGAGAAGATGGAATGACCAAAAAATCCGTTGACGGTGACGACGTCAACTATGCCAGGTATAGAGTTGCTGAGGAGGTATTACTATTAAGTGATGGAACAAGTTTCTTAATGTATAACGACTCGAGGGTAGTTAGATGGTCAGGATTTTTGACATAATCTATTATTGTGAATTGTTCTTTTTGGGTTTCAGTTGTACAATTAGAAGCGTGGTTCCTGATATTGGAAAATTCAGGCTGGTTTTGGACCAGTACGGCTACAATATCTGACCCTCAGCAGCCTCATAGTCGATCCAACGTAAGAGCCCGGAAATCAAGGGCAAATAAATTTATATATTATGACGTAGGATCTCGTGAAGGTCTGAAGCTGGTCTTTAAAGTTAAAGAAGGAGCCAATTGTACATGGATTACTTGATATAAGTTTGACTCTGGGACAAGGAATCTCTTGTTCAATGATTCGTGTGAGATTGGACGAGAATTTGAAGTCAGGCATATGGGATAGTTGTATAAAACAGTTTCTTAGGAACATCAAAATTAGGCATTGGTGGCTGAAAGAATTTGGTATCTGGTTGATTATTCTTAGAACTATTTCTTGTGGGAAAGTGGACTTTAAAAAGCTTAATAAGAACGTGATCTCATCATGAAAAATATTCCAAGAAGATGAATATTTCAGGGCTCTATTAACTAATGTGTGGATTGTATTAAGTTTAAAAGATCGCTGACATGAGCTATGAAAATTATTAGTTAGTCCTGTAAAGGTACGTTTTCTGTAAACGGACGTGGCAAATTCAGAATTGGTCATTGTTATTTTCAAATCCAGGTAAGGTAAAATTCCCTCATTTTCGACTTCCATTGTAAAATTAATATTTGGGTGAGCATTGTTAATCAAATCTAAAAACAAAGAACACTGCCAAGAGTGTTGAAATAACGCAAAGGTATCGTCAACGTTTCCACCGTAAAGTGAGGGTTTGAAGTGGAGATCACACTGCTTTAAAAATTTGGATTCAAAGTCCAACATAAAAAAAAAAATTGGCAAAAATGGGGACTAGAGGAGATCCCATATCAAGTAATCCATGTACAATTGGCTCCTTCTTTAACTTTAAAGACCAGCTTCAGACCTTCACGAGATCCTACGTCATAATATATAAATTTATTTGCCCTTGATTTCCGGGCTCTTACGTTGGATCGACTATGAGGCTGCTGAGGGTCAGATATTGTAGCCGTACTGGTCCAAAACCAGCCTGAATTTTCCAATATCAGGAACCACGCTTCTAATTGTACAATTGAAATCCAAAAAGAACAATTCACAATAATAGATTATGTCAAAAATCCTGACCATCTAACTACCCTCGAGTCGTTATACATTAAGAAACTTGTTCCTTCACCCAATAGTAATACCTCCTCAGCAACTCTATACCTGGCATAGTTGACGTCGTCACCGTCAACTGATTTTTTGGTCATTCCATCTCTCTACATTATGGACGGTTGGTGTTTGGGTTGTTCTCTCTCTTTTTATCTGTTGTTTGTGTTTTTACTTTGTTCCTTCTAATTTTTAAGACTATTTTAATATTTGTGAGTTCCTTTGTTGTTTTATCATTGAATGTTATTTGTGTGTCTCTTTGGTTTTTCACAGACTGATGATGCACAGAGGTTTCATGTGCGAAACGTTTCGTTGGTAATAAACTTGATCCCTTTTACTCATTGTATCATGGACACCTTCTGAAGCTCCTATATATTTATTTCACTGAGCCGCTATATATATATATATATATATATATAATATATATATATATATATATATATATATATATATATATATCAATGTAACACGAGGGAACATGTGCTTGAGAATATCATAAAATCCACATCAATCTCGGAAGGGTTCTAAAACTTTCTAATGCACTTTCTGCTCAATCAAATTTTACATCAGGTTTTTACATGCTTTGACTTTGAAGTGTCTATATCATGCCTACACAGCTTCACTAATTTAGAACAGACAATGAGAATATTCTTGGAGTACTAGTACGACAAGGGTAACATATGCGTTTAACATTAAACAATTAACCGGAGTCATTGGTCATGTTATCTAAGTCCAGAAATATAGTAACTGAAAATATAATAAATGGTAAGTTCTCCGTTTACGAGCATTTCGTATTGTCAGTCCCCAATATTTCGATCAAGAAATTGAATACATAAGAAAAATAGAGAAAGATTTATGTTATCCTTCACATATACTAGATATTTGCTATAATAAAGCCCGCAAAAAGTTTTATAGTGTAAGTAACTGTGAAGGAAAATTCTAAGAACATTCTCAGTTTGCCTCATTTTAATGGATTTGAAGCCATTAAATCATTGTTAAAAGCCTTTAAGGTCAGCCTTGCTTTTTCCTATAATAACACACCAAAAGGAATGTTAATAAAAAATGGCCCCAGGGAAAGCAACAACTTAATATATTAAATTCCATGTATGGACTGCCCCTCCTTTTATCTCGGACAGTCGAGCAAGGTCTTAGAAGTAAGATTGAAACAGCATAAATATTCTGTAAAAACTGGGCAAACATCTAATGCAATATTCATTCATTTAAGTAAAAACAACCACCGGATAAATTGGATTGGTAGTTCAGTAATTGCAAGATCAAAAGCTGTCTTATCACAAAATCTTTTAGAATCTGCCATAATACAACTTACTTCCCATTGTAATTTTAATATTAGTCGTGGCCTGTTTCATTTAGACCCTTGTATTTGTAACATGTTTAAGAATGACCTCAAAGATGTAATGACAGACTTAAATACAAATTAGTTGCCTTAGAGATATTTTCTTTGTATATGTATGTTTAATATGTTTTGTGAATAAGTTTTTGTTTACCAAAGATCTGAATGTAGTCAGCTGTCGCCCTGTATAATCCTTTAATTGTCTTGTCCCGGTGTGTGAGCAGTCGGACTTAATCTTTTTGTTCTTAAATTGTACCCATGTTTATGCTTGTTTGGAAAGGTTACTCATTCTCTAGGTGCGTCGGATTCTAGGTATTAATCTCCTTATAATCCCTATCTGTCACTTATACGACCTTTCCTGTACCCTCAATTTCTCATGTAAGTCAGTTTGTCTGCTAGGTAAGGGACATTGAGTAGAAAGATCTTGCAGAAACACCGCTGTTTATATTTCCTTTGTGGCTTATACCTTTATATATATATATATATATATAGAATATATATATATAAATATATATATATTATATGTTATATATTGTTCTACTTTCAAAATGCATATATCTCCTCATTGATTGTATAAAATATTAGAATTGAGTTTTTGTTCAACACTTTTTTCAGATTCGTAGGTAGCTAGAGAATAGGATGTTTGTAAAATGTCGTTGTTCAGATTTCGCATTACATATTGTAAAAGAATATATATATAACGTAGAATGTAAAAAGAGAGAGATTTTCTTTGTCCATTCGAAACTACGATTGTTTCCCTATTATGTCAGCACTGTGAGATTAGAGGAACTGCGAGATCTCTGTTTGCTTTCCTAATCTGTCAACACGTTTGATAAGCGAGCTCGAATCTTCAATGTGTTTTGGGAATCTGTCATCAAGTAAGATAAGGGCTTCTGCTTCGGTCGATCGAGTAGTCTTTTTTTTAACAGACTGGACTCATACGTGTATGTCTTTGTCAAAGCCACGTGCAGGTTACACATTTTGTAAGTAAAGTTGCATAAGATTTCGAAGCCTCTGGAAGCATTATTGTCTCAAAACATTTTGTCATCTCCTGTCCAGTTTCCGCAAGGG
>NC_087204.1:81030243-81041441 GCF_015104395.2 Macrobrachium nipponense | reverse complement strand
TCCAGTTTCCGCAAGGGAGAAGAATTTTATTAGATCTTAGATTCTCGAGGCGTTAAGATCTCTCTTTCTCTTTCTCTCTCTCTCTCTCCTCCTCTCTCCTTCTCTCTCTATCTCTCTCTCTCTCTTCTCTCTCTCTCTCTCTCTCCATTGCATAGCCCTTTTGATCTTAAAGTAACATAACGATTTCATACTCATAACTGGTCGCTCATAACTTAAGAATTTTCATTTTTATTTTTTATATTTCTTAGAGTTTATTTAGTGTTAAATAGTGTTTTTGTGGAATCTGAACAAACAATGTTGTTGTAATGGCGCCTGGTTTTTGTGAAAGTGTAAAACAAGACTGCAGCAAAGAAAGAAGTTGGTATACCAAAAAGGTAAAGTGTGTTGTATTTTTATTAGTTGCAACTAATATCTAATGGTTATGATGGTTTGGTAAGAAACTAATAACTGATAGGAATAGTGGTTAACTAGTAACTAATAACAGATGATTATAATGGTTTGGTAAAAACTTATGGTTACAATGTTTTGAGTGAAAAGATTAACACTTTTACACATTGCAAATTTTTGTGTTTGTGTTTGTTTCATTTTGTGCATTTTTCATTTTCTTATTGAAGTGTGCCTTTTTATTTTATATTTTGATTTGCATTCACAATTTAATTGACTTAGTTATTTTCATTGCTTAATCATTGCACATTTAATTAAATTTAACACTTGTGAATTAATTTCAAATTTTCAATTATTTCCTAACACTTTTGAATTTTGATTGAATTAATTTTCTTGAATTTTGTGATAATCAATTTTGATTTAATTTTACTTAATTGATTCAAGAATTAATTAAACTTTACTTTATTTTTAAGTAACAGTAATTTTCCCTGATATTGTGAATTGACTTATAAATTTTGAGTTTCATAATAAATTTTTGTATTTAAAATTTTTTATAAGTATTTGTCATTTCCAACCAGTATATTTGCATTTGATTATATTGATGTTAGGTAGAAACATAGAGTGGTAATTGATATGCTTTCCTTCAATTTACTTGAAGTGACTTAGAACCAGGGAAGTACTTAGACTTCTGAAATCAGGGAAATACTTAGACCTTTAAAGTTGTTGATGGAGTGATGCCCTTTGATTAATTTAATTACTTACAAGATTACCTCACACCTGTTTTGATGAACTTAGTCTGATTTTCTGCAATACTGGTAAGTTGTTAAGGGATCACTGTTGCCTTTAGAGTATTCAGTCGTTTAATACCTGTGATGAGGGTTCAGGTGTCTGGCTTTTGTGAGGTAACAATAAATGAATGGTAAGCGTAGTAACCAGATACTTGGCACTTTGTAACAATATATATATATATATATATATATATATATATATATATATATATATATATATATATATATATATATGACTGGTAAAAGTGTTCTGTTACAACAGAATTCCATCAAAATAAGAAAAGGGCCCTTAAAAACGCCAGAATATGGAAAGTAAGTACTATATTTCAGAGAATGCTGGGTCTCTCTTTAGTTAAGTAATGAATGAGAAAAGTTACAGAAAAGGTGGTATTTATACCAAGACATCCATCCATAGGTAGCACGTTTTTCTAAGTCACCCCTTCCGATAATTCTTCTTTAATCTTCTTAAGCGTTGGTATCAATGTTATCTGAAACCCAGGTGCCCTTTAAGATATTCATTTTCTGTCTTTGCTTGATCAAGGTTGCCTCTATCATTTGGCTTTTGTACCGACATCTGCTGCTATAAATTATACGTAACAAATTCCAGCTTATTCTGTGGTTTCGGTTATTTCTATGGTTAAAAATAGCTGAGCTCTGTTGTCCATACCTAACTTACCCTTTATATCATATTAATCTCTGGGGAAGTGATTTTCCTGTAAAACCGACATAAGATTGGCCACAGGAGTATACGAAATCCCATACCTCTACTGTGACCAATCTTACATCGGTTTTACAGGAAGATCACTTCCTCAGAGATTAATACAACATAAACAATCAGTTAGGTATGAATAACAGAACTCAGCTATTTTCAACCAGATAAATAACCATAACCACAGAATAAATTGGATTTTGTCACGTATAATTTATAGCAGCAGATGTCGGTACAAAAGCCAAATGATAGAGGTAGCCTTGATCAAACAAAGACAGGCAATGAGCATCTCAAAAGGCGCCTGGGTTTCAGATATCATTGATAAAATCTTCCTTCAACTAATGCTTAAGAAGATTAAAGAAGAATTATCAGAAGGGGTGACTTAGAAATTCGTGCTACCTGTGGATTGATCTCTTGGTATATATACTGCCTTCTCTGTATCTTTTCTCATTCATTACTTACCTGAAGAGAGACAGCAGTCTCTGAAATACAATACTTTCTTTTTATATTTTGGTGTTTTTATGGGCTCCTTTTATTAGATACATACTTATATATATATATATATATATATATATATATATATATATATATATATATATATATATATATATATATATATATATATACATACACACACACATATATTTATATATATATCGTACCAGAAATGCACTTAAAAATTAATTTCCTAGTAAGCATATCTGTAGATATCTACACGAGTAGTACTGCAATCCTAAAACTACATAAAGACAGTGAGAAATTTCCGATTGAGAAAGGAGTTAGACAGGGAGGCCTCATACCTCCTAAATTATTTACAGCTTGCTAGAAGTTTTTAAAGAGTTTAGATTGGGAAAATTTAGGATTTTAACTTTATTGGTGAATACCTTAACAACTTAAGATTTGCAGATGACATGGTTCTAAACAGTGAATCTGGGGAGGAATTACAAAAGATGATAGAAGATTTGAATAGAGAAAACATAAATGTAGGACTGAAAATGAATTTGAGAAAAACTATGATAATATTCAATGAAAATGCAAAGACAAAAAATAACCCCCTCGATTTGGGACCACCTTGACGTGGTGAGGGGGCTCTTGAACCCCAAGAATTAGTTCCCGGGTTTGAGTCCAAGAGTCTCATATTTTTTTGTATATTTTCATTTGGAGTAATTTTGTGGAATTTTCCACCTTCTGTAAAATTTATTGGACCTGACGAATGGGAAAAGATATAGCTGGGATTGGGTTTATATCCGAAGCTAAATAGTGGGAGATGTGGTAGGATCATCAACTACCCAATAATGTTCGGACCTGAGAGTCAAGGGCGGAACTATTCTTCATGGCTGGACCACGGATTCCAGGGGGGTCTAGTCCTGGGGATAGGACTCTCAGCATTCTTTCCGGTTTGCCCATAACATGGTTAGGGTGGGGATGATTGTATTCTTGTAATATTCTCAGTCCTAGCAAGCGGGTTTGGCTTACACTTGCGCCACTCTAACAATGTTGTGCCATCCCCAGTGGGGTAGGCTGGGGACGCGGACATTTGGGAGTCGGCTCTCACTTGTGCCATTGGTGGAAGAATAAACGTTATGAACGGCTGATGATATTTTTTTAATATTTTCAGGTTTAATTTTTCTAATTTTTTTTTAATATAAAGCTTTTATGACTAGTAACCACAAGGATTCTAGTACCTCTGGTCCCTTTGATGATGATTTGGCACAGATGACGACCCGTGACATGAACTTGACCGTGGATATGAAATGCTCCAGTGGTGGTACTACCTCTCAGGGTAGTTATCACAAATTGAAAAGAAACCATTGTAGGAACACAGTGGATAGTTTGAGGGTGTTGCATGTAACGCACATTCCCTTGGAATGTGGCTATGAGACGCTCTCTGTTTCGTTTGGTAGTTATGGCAAAATAGAAGAATTGAGGATGAACTACGACGAAAGTGAGAAAAAATGGGAGGCATGGCTGACTTTTGAAAAACATGAAGCTGCACTCAAAGTCAGCAGCAGTATCAATAACATAACGATTTGTAAAAAGATTGTCAAGGGAGCACTGACCGACAGGGCCCCTAAGAATATGGATGCTTACAGACCATCACAATGGGTACAAGTGGCTCAGCCAAATTTGAATGACGATGACACTTTTGAAAGAACACCAAAACCTCCAATGTGGTTGGTAGTAACTGCTAGGGAGGAAAATTATAATTACTACAAATTTAGCAGATACATCCAAAAAAAGGTTGCCTGTATTGACATGGGGAACATCTCAAGGTTTGGCAAAGCCAGTGTCCTAATTCATGTTAAATCAAAGACACAGTCATACATGCTGACAATGAAGAAATTCGAGAAAGATGATATGATAAAAGAAATTAGACCACACATGAATTTTAGTTATGGAAAAGGAGTGGTATTTGATAGAGACCTTTGTGAACTGACAGAAAGAGAAATATTACAAATCAGTCCAACTTCTGTATGGAAGGTAAAAAAAAAAGTTCCAAAAAGCAAATATGGTCATTTAACGTTACATTAATTTTGGAAATGAAAGGGTCAAAGTCAAACCATTTTTATTCAAACCTCTGCAGTGCAACAACTGTTTTCAATATGGCCATCCATCCAGATTCCGTAAAAACAATAAAGTCTGTAATAATTGCTCAGCTCCTGAACATGGTCCTTTTTCGAAACAGCCAAAATGTATTAATTGTGAAGAGAATCATACCCCATTCAATAAAAAGTGCAGCCAATATAGATATGAAGAGGCAGCTATATGTAAAGTTAATGCTGAACATATAAGTATTAGTTACGCCAGGAAGTTAATTGGTCAAACAAAGACCTATGCTATGGCTCTAAATTCTGTATCTCATATGAAAACTAAAGCACCTCTACCTGCAGTAAAACCTAGAACTACTGAAACCCGGTCATCTGATCTAGGTGACAGGCTGGCTAGGGTTGAAGCACCCCTATCTAAGAAAGATGTGCCTGCTGTTATAGACTCCTCTCCAGTTGATGAAATCCTCCCTGTATCTGTTCCATCTCTTCAGCAAGAAACCCTTGAATAAATGGAACAAGAACAAACTAGAGGGCCAAAGAGAGAGAGAACTCCTTCATTGTCTCCTCCACCTGCTCAAAGGATGGAGACATCCAAACCCCATAAAAAATGTAACAGCAGTGAAGATGCTCCTGCCCCTGAAACAACCAAGGAATCAAGTTCCTTGGATAAAAAGAAAATAGTAGTGGAAGTCCACTCTCCTCCATATCAAAAAGCTAATAAAAAACATAATCATAAGCCATATATCTCAAGACAAGCTAAAGAAACTCTTATAAGTCCCATAAGGAAAAAAAACAAAAAAAAACTAGTATAGATCAATATAGAATTTCCCTTGGTAGATCCTAGCACTAAAATTCAATCTGGACATTTTACAATGGAACTGTAAAGGACTAAGGACTCGTTCAGAAATATTAAAGGTATTACTGAGTGAGCATAACCCAGGGGTTGTATGTCTTCAAGAAACTAAATTGGGGGATTCAGTATGCAATCCAGGTGTAAACTATGAAATTTACAAAATGAACCCCACTGGTGGGGATCGCGCCCATGGAGGTGTTGCAATAATTATTACTAAAGCATTGCAACATTTTATGGTTCCCCTGAACACCCAGCTTCAAGCAATTGCTATCCGGGCTACTTTTGACCATGAAATCACAATCTGCTCTCTTTACCTTCCCCAAGATGTAGGTTCACTCTTGGGGACATTCAAGGTTTAATCAATCAACTTCCTCCTCCTTTTTTACTACTTGGTGATTTTAATTCTCACAATCCACTTTGGGGTGGAGATTTTTTAGACACAGAGGGTAGGATCACTGATGACATTGTTAATAACAATGATCTTACACTTTTTAATGATAGTACTATGACATACCATAATCTCTACACAGGTGGTTCATCTGCTTAAGCATTTGTTCTTCTTCTCTCTATCTTGATTTTAATTGGTCTGTAGATGAGTTTCAACATGACAGTGATCACTTTCCCATTCATCTTAAGTTTGTGAGAAATGCCCCCTCGATTTATCCCATCAAATGGAAGGAAAAGGAAGCAGATTGGGTAAAATTTCAAGAAGGCATTAACCTATCCCAGGAATTTGAATCCTTCAAATGTTATATAAAGGCTTATGAGTACTTTGCCTCTGAAATATTGAATATTGCTGAAAACTCAATACCTAAGACCAAAGGGAAACCACACAGACCTGCTATCCCTTGGTGGGATAAAACCTGTGGTAATTTGAGGAAAATTACCAGGAAATGTTACAGGCGTCATAAATCCAGTCAGTCTGCAACAGCAAAATCTATTTATCAACGAGCTATGGCAAAACAGCGAAAAACTTTTTAAAAAGTAAAAAGAGAATCCTGGCTTTTTTTATATAAATGGCATAAATTCCAAGACCCCAACCAGATTGATCTGGAAAAAGATTAGAAAGCTAAGTGGCAAGTATGTTCCAACACCAACACCCTGTTTGAAAATCAATGGAAACCTTACCACCAAGCCTAATGAAGTTGCTGAAAAACTGGGTGAACATTTCTCCAAAGTATCGAGTTCCAGGAACTATTCAACTCGTTTCCAGAATATTAGGAATTCATCCATTTCCCTTAATTTAAATTCTGGAAATGGTGAATCTTATAATTCCAAGTTAACTTTGAGGGAATTAAGGGATGCTCTGTCATCATCTGTATCAGCATCCCCTGGAAATGATAACATTCTTTATAGCATGCTGATAAATCTCCCAGAATCGGCTAAATCTTATCTCCTTAAAATCTTTAACAAAATATGGGAAACTAGTATTCTCCCCCCTTCTTGGAAGATTGCAATCAATGTTCCCATAAAGAAACCATTGAAAGATCCTCATCTTCCTACAAGCTATCGGCCAATATCTCTTACAAGTTGTGTATGCAAATTGTTTGAGAAAATGGTGAATTCTAGATTGATGTGGCATCTAGAAAAAAATGGTTTGTTATCATCTGTCCAATTTGGATTCAGGAGAAAATAGTTCCACTGTGGACCCACTAATAAGATTATCAACCCAAATTCCGCAAGGTTTCTCAAAACGCTGTCAGACTGCACGAGTCTTGTTCGACCTCGAAAAAGCTTATGACACTACTTGGCATTTTGGTATAATTAAGCGGCTTCATGACATGGGAATACAAAGTAATATGTTAAATTTCATCAGGTCATTTCTAAGTTATAGACACATTAAAGTAAGAATTGGAAACACATTGTCTAATGCTTTTGAGCTAGAGGAGGGTGTCCCACAAGGCAGTGTGTTGAGTGTCACTTTATTTGCTGTGGTTATAAATAGCATTGTTGAATGTGTGTCTCCTCCAGTAAAGACATCTTTATTTTGTGGATGACCTTGCTATTTATGTCACTAGTTATGATGTTATTGCAGCTTGTAATTTTCTGCAAAAGTCAGTTAATGCAATCGTTTTACTAGGTGTACCCGAAAGGAAACCATCCCAAATATTAGCCTGAAAGGCACACTAATACCATATGAGGAGGATGTGAAGTTTTTAGGGATGATTTTTGATAAGAAACTAACTTGGGGTAGTCATATTGACTCTTTGAAAATTAAGGTGAAGAAATCCCTTAACATTTTAAAAGTAGTGTCAGGTTTTAATTGGGGTGCTGATAAGAGGTCACTTTTATGGTTATAGGACTCTTTATGTAAATCAAAGCTTGAGTATGGTTGCCAAGTCTACTCTTCAGCAAGTGCAAGCAAACTTAAGGAGTTGGATGTAGTTCATCATGCTGGTCTGAGAATATGCTCTGGAGCATTTAAAATCTCTCCAGTTGAAAGCTTATATACCGGCACAGAAGAGCTCCCTCTAGACTTACGTCGAGAGGAACTGGGACTGCGGTATATGTTCAAACTAAGAGGTTCCCCAGAAAACCCTGCAGCATCTATTCTTAACCAAAACAATCCACAGCAGTTTGCAAATGCTAGAGCATCCAAGCCTTTTCATGTGAGAATTAATGCTGCAGTTGACAGTGTGTCTATTAAAGACCAAAAATTAAGGCAAAACATTGCTCTAAGCTGCCTCCTTGGTTGACCCCAGAACCATCGGTCTGTCAAAAAACTGTGGTTAAAAAATCTGTTAATGTCCAAGAAGTGAAGGCTTGTTTTCTTGTTCATGACCGAAAGCATTCGGGTTCTGTTAAACTTTTTACTGATGGATCAAAGACATCAAGTGGTGTTGGTTGTGCTGTTGTTCATGGTAATAACTCATATGTGGGGAGACTTTCAAATAATGCGTCCATTTTTACAGCTGAATTAACTACATTATATAAATCTCTTGAGATTGCTTCTACTCTACAGGGTATTAATTTCACCATTTACTCAGATTGTTATAGTGCACTCATGGCCATTAAGCAATATAACCCTAAACATCCAATTGTTGAACGTATTCAAGAATGGTTATATAGGCTTGCTTCCAAATTCAAATCTGTCCATTTTTGCTGGGTTCCTTCCCATGTGGGTATTGCTGGTAACGAACTTGCTGACCATGAAGCAAGAGATGTCATTAATAAAGAAGACATTCTCTTCCACCATATTCCTTCCACTGACATGAAATGGACTATTCGTTCATATCTTAAAAATAAAATGCAAGCATGTTGGTCATCTCCCCATCTGACCAACAATAAAACGTACAGGAAGATCCGACCGAGTATTGAACATTGGCCCTCATGTTTCCAACAAAATCGTAGGGTATAGAAAACTGTATTATGTACGTCTAAGAAATTGGCCATACTCGATTGACCCACCGATTCCTGTTGGAGGGGGTACCTGCACCAGTCTGTAATGCAGTGTGACTTTTCCTCCATCTTACTGTGGAACACATTATATTACATTGCCATAGGTATTCTGTGGCACGACAGAGACATGGGTTAGTGGGCAGGGATATAGCAGAACTGCTTGGTCCGGATGTAGCTGTTAATAGAATTGTTGGATTCCTTAGAGACATTAACCTTTTTAATGAAATTTAATATTGACCTCCCGGTACATTGCAAAGTGTAGTGTATACACTAAAGTTGTTTATATAAGCATACTATATGAATATGAGTATGTGTATGGTATAGTATGTATAAGTTTTTTTACTCTTGTTTACACTCACGAAACGCGAAGTTATAATTTTATGACGGATATCCGTTTTTATCATAATTCTAAAATCGCCTGTATTTATTTAGTTTATAAAATCATCAACATAGATATTCATGTCAAACCAATTTCATTATAGCGCTGAATAATCCTATGGATTCCAGTGCTTGGCTTCAAGCCTAAATTTCATATTCCATCCATCCAAGACAACAAATAAGGGTTATTTAGGACAGACATTAAGTGTTTCCCCAGGACATGAAACCGAAATTAAAGAAGGATAAGCTTGGGATGGAGACTGTCAAAGAGACTGTCATGCCATGGACAGGTAAGGAGCCAATTTTACAATCATTTTGCGACCCACCACCAGCAACGTCCGACTGGACAGCAACTGATATCTACTAGCATCATAGACAGTGCCAGTGATAACCTGGCGCCTTCGAATTCTGAAAGCCCTGCAGATAATGAAACTTCACCCTTCCTTGAATACGCCAGGAGCTATTTCTGTTCCCCACTCAAATACGACGCACCCCAAATGCAACTCCTGAAGGTGGACCTACAGGAGAACAAGACTAGAGGCCCACAGGCGCCCCCAACAAGAAGAAAGACACAATGGAGGCGGAGAAACAAAAGTAGAAACACCAGCAGGAAGACAAGCCCTACCCTACACCTCTTAGGTGACTCAGCCTATCAGAGGCCAGCATTCTGCCCACACTAAACAGACCCTATTTTCATTGGCTCCCACATGCAGTCATCAAGCCTGGAGCCCAGCATAAAAGCAGCATACAAAAGGAGTAAGTGGTCTGAGTCCCCCCTTCCCCTCCATCTCCCCTTATTGGGAGGGTGTGGAGGAGGAGGATTCAAATTGAACCGAGGATAACAAAACAGATAGCCCTTTCCAAAACCTGGTACATGACAAAACAACCTAACTGAGTCACAATACGCACAATCGCATGACACAGCATACACAAATCTACGCACTAAAGACAAATGGGTCTGTCCTATTCTCTATCCCTCTTTCTAATGCCTTCCTTTAGCTCTCTTGTTCCCCCTTCCAACCCTATCCTGTCCCCACCTCACTCTTTATGGTTACAGTTACAAAGGAGAAATTCCAACACAGACTCTCAAGGGGGTCAGACCTCAGAACTTACATTCATCCACATCAAGAGAGCTTTGGCTATTGCCAATTTTATTGGCAAGTAGATCTATCAGAAAGAGAGCTCCAAATTTGCGCGGGAATTCTTATGGTCGATGAATATGTCCTCTTTCTGTCCTTCGCCTAAGCAAAGGAAAAATGGACCGCATAAGAATATTTCTTTTACGTACTAAGGGGAACCATGAAAAGCAGTTCCTGATGACGGACGCTTTCAAGTTTAGTCGTCAATTCAGAGTGCATAAAAATACATAAAACTTTTGCAGGTTTATCTGTTTCTATTGGTATGAGCCATGCTGAAAGGGAGAATATGAGTAAGCAAACAGTGAGCGAATGTAGGCTGCCATTTTTATCTTAAACTATAAATTAATAGCACGGACCTTTTATCATTAAGCCTCACTTCTTTTTCCACTCATAACCTGTGATGGAAATGGAATAAAATGAATTATTTGCTGCTTTCTCTAGCATAAATAGAACGTCGCTTTCGATGATAAAAACTTAAGGTTTTATATATAAGTAGCTCGAATGACGAGACCAACTGGGATATATCATCTACATTTTGGGATATCGGAGAAAGTACAATGGCAACGGCATGCAATTTCAGGTCAGGGGAAGTAATAAGTGAAGATTTTCTTGAATGGACTTTCAATTTCTGCCGTTTTCAAGTTAAGTCATCATTACAGTAACGAAATTAAGGGAAATTTTGCTAAGTTGCCCTGAATCGTATTTAAACCCTCTTTTGGCCTTATGTCAAATCTTAGAAGCAAATAAAAGTATAAAAAAAAATTCTCAATCTATGGCAATTAATTTATACTTATGAAATAGATATCTTTATCGTTATAATTTATTGCTATAGAAAGTCTTTGGAGAATTTTGCAGTTCAAATAGGTTCTGGAGTCATCTTGAGTAAAGCTTGACTCATAGATTGATACAGGAAGTTAGAATTATATATCCAGCGTCGTGTCTCGGAGGGATTTGAAAACCTTACTAATACCTGATGTGCGCATTCAGAATTCTAATTAT
>NC_087204.1:81022743-81025243 GCF_015104395.2 Macrobrachium nipponense | reverse complement strand
GAAGATCTAAATTGTGAGGAAGATGGGAAAATAGGCGTTTGTTCTTAAATTACTTAATCGCTGTCTTTCTAACTCCTTAGATTTAAAAACAGTATTTTGTGTCAGGATTCAGATTTAATCATGGCTAGTTTTGACATAGAATCCTTATTTACTAATATACCCGTGGAGGAAACAATTGAGTATATTTTAGATACTATTTTTACTGATGATGAAAGTGTTCACCATGGTTTTAATCGATCTGATTTTAAGAAATTGTTAGAGTTGGCAGTGCAGGACTGCCTTTGTTTTTAATGATGAGGTATACGTGCAAGTTGAAGGTTGTGGGCATGGGTAACCCACTGAGTTGCACATTCGCTAACATTTTTATGCACAAATTTGAGAGAGACTGCTGGACAGTTGTCCCTCTTAAACCCTTTTTAAACCCTTGTTTTATCGCCGATTTGGTGGATGACACTTTTATTCTTTTTAATTAAGGACCATTTGCACTGTGACTTGTTCTTCCAAACATGCCAATTCTTTACATCCCAACATATTAAATTTACGGTATGAATTGGAAAACAATAACCAACTGCCTTTCTTAGATACGATTGTTATCCGTGACGACGACCGTTTTCACTCAGGTATATTTCGAAAGGCAACGTTCACAGGCCTTGGTCTTAACTTTTATAGCTTTTGTTTTTTTTCAATTTTAAATTAAATTCGTTGTCTACCCTCCTCCACAGAGCCATGACATTAACTTCTGATTGGAGTCTTTTCCACAAAGAAATCGGAATCCTTTACGATTATTTTAAATCAAATTGTTACCCTCCTTATCTCTTATGAAATATGTCAGGAAAACTGGAAATTTCATTTCATCCTCCAGCAGCAATACATTTGGCCCAAAAAACTCAAGTTTTATATACGATTTCCTTATATGCATGACACATCTTTTTTACCTCACTTAAGGAGAATTTTAATCAATCATTTTCTAGCTGTTGATGTTAAGTTTATCTTAATGAACCCTAGAACTATCAGTAATATGTTGCGTCATAAAGAGAGATTACCTCCTTTAATACAATCCGGCGTTGTCCACATTTATACTTGCTGCCGATGCAATAGGCAGACTTACGTTGGAAACACGCGCCGCTTGCTTAAGGTGAGATGTGATGCACATATGGGTATTAGTTTCCGTACAGGGTGTAAACTGTCCACCCACCCGAACTATCTAACATTAGAAATCATGGGAAATTTTGTAAAAATAGTATAAACTATAAGGATTTTAAGATATTGTTATCAAGTCCATACGCACATCACCTTCCAATTTTAGAATCTCTAGCTATAAAGAAACTAGTTCCAACCTTGAACAACCACTCTTCATCTGTTCCCTTGTACATAGCTTAAACCAGGCCCTTCTTCTTGTTTACTTTCGATGCGTTTCCCATACAGCAACCGAACGTCGTTGAGACAAGGTGTCTTTTTTTAACTATTCCTAATTTCAATAATGCCTTTTTATTTATTTTTTTTATATTTCGCTTTATTTTATTTCATTTTTTAGATTAACTTGTATTTCAATGTTGTGAATTTCCTTGTATTACTTTATTCAATGAGTTGTTGTTGTTTTTTATGTCAACAAAAATAATTTAATGCTGCATTCCATATCAGTTTTTATCTTTTATTTTAGCCTGGATGATGAGACATTGGTCTCGAAACGTCGCAATGTGAATAAATAAAATGACATATGTTTATTGCTGTCTTCTTCAACGCCTTCTGATTTGTACTGCCGAGGAATAGCCTAACCATCATGTTGAATTATATACACATATATATATATAATATATATATATAATATATATATATATATATATATATATATATATATATATTTATATATATATATTATATATATATATATATATATATATATATATATATTTATATATATATATATATATATATATATATATATATATCTATATATATTTATATATATAATATATATATATAGTATATATATATATATATTATATATTATATTTAGACATATATACTATATATAGCATATATATATATATATATATATATATAATATATATATATTATTGACATATATACTATATATATACATATTATATATACATCTATATATATATATATATATAATATATATATATATATATATAATATATATATATATATACATATACACATATACAGGGTGTTTCGAGATTAGAGGCCCCCCACCTTCCCCTTCTACAGCAAACACTAAAATTGATATGGACAAAAACAAAAGTAATTCAGAGTATTTATTTAAGTTTCTCTCCGAGTATTTAATATTTTGTGTGGCCTCCATCTGCCTGTACCACAGCCTGCATTCTTGAGGGGTATGATTTCAGCAAATCACAAAAAAGCTGAAACTCAAACTCCATTTCCCTGAGTACTTCGGATACCTCTCTTCGCAGGCCGTCAAGGCTTGGTATATCATCATAGTTCACGGTGTTTGCTTTAACACAATCCTTTAAGA
>NC_087204.1:81002095-81022243 GCF_015104395.2 Macrobrachium nipponense | reverse complement strand
CACAATCCTTTAAGATATTGCCAATGTTTTCACACACATTAAGGTCTGGGGAGCTACCTGGAAATTCACTTGATAAGAAGAAATTGATACCACTGTTTCGAAGCAGCCCCGGTGTCTGAAGAGCCTTGAAACATGATGCCTTATCATGCAAAAACGTGACTTCTTCAACAGATAACACATTTTCAGGATCTTTGAGGAAAAGAAATACTACACCAGTAAGCACAGTTTCTCTGAAGTATTCGCCATTCCATGACTTTCCTTTTTATTTGATGATCCACATTAACCATTTGGCTGTGAAACAGAGAAAAATACCCAAAAATTCAGGAAATTTCACAAATTGGCGATAGAGCACGTCATCGCTGCTATCATCCAACTTTGAAGGCCAAATGATGTCATTTTTATGATTTGGCTTCCTGACTGTGTAAATGAAGAATTCATCTGATGTGGCAACATGGAGAAAGTCAGCTTCATCCCAATCTTTAAGAAATGAACCACAAAACCATGCACGGTCTTCTCTCTGTTGCTGAGTGATGTTGGGCTTGCTGATAACATGAAATGGCTTGATACCAGATTTTTTCAACTACAATATACAGCACTATAACTTCTCTTCTTTCCCCTTTTTGTTTCTAGTTCAAGCGCTAGTGTACGTAAAAACTTTCTTGGTCTACCCACTACCTCACCAATGATGTCTTTTGACTCCTGAGAAAGGACTTCAGGCCTTCCAAGATTCTCACTCTTTTCGCGATGACAGTCATATGAATTTTTGTTCCAGTTTCTTTTAACAAAGGATTTATCTCTTTTAATGTATTTAGCTATACAGATATGTGAAATGAAGAATGCGCCAGCATCCCTGGCCTCTTTGAAGGTTATAGCTCGGACTCAGTCAATCCATCCGATTTCCTCAGAGTCGTTAGCCATGGCTGTATCTAACTCTGTCACTAAGTGTGAAAATAGAAGAAAGGTAAAATGAAAAATAGCTTAATAGAAATTTAAGATAATGTACTTGGAGATAGGCTATAACTTTCATTTGTTCTGTGGTGAGGGGACCTCTAATTTATATATATATATATATATATATATATATATATATATATATATATATATATATATATATATATATATATGTGTGTGTGTGTGTGTGTGTGTGTGTGTATATATATATATATATATATATATATATATATAGTATATATATATATATATATATACATAATATATATATATATATATAATATATATATATATATATATATATACATATACTATACATATAATATATATATATTATATATATAAGTATACATATACCATCTACATTTACTATACAATACAATACATATATATATATATATATATATTGTATATGTATGTATGTATTCTGTGTATCTGTCAGTTTCTATGTATCTTTGTAATAATGGAATATCTTGCAAGAAATCAATATCACACGAAAAATATTCTTTGGTGAGAGATGTAAAGTTAATCAACTTGTAAGATACTTTTGATGAGTTTCCAAAGCGATAAAGATTGTGATCTATATTGAATGAGCACAAAGGATTTTCAAGTATGAACTTTAGGCAAAAAAAATTTAGAATTACATCTTTACGTGGAGTGTAGGAGAGAGAGAGAGAGAGAGAGTGACCTTACATTACCTTACAGACCTTACATCTTGTTCGGGTTGCCCCAGGTCCCTCAGTGTGAGGCACCTCTAATGTATACCAGAGAGTTGCTAGTGCATCTTCCGGTATATTTTGCATCTTCCAATCTTGGATGGTCTAGGATGCAGCTTAGATATTTGTCGAGCTTGTTCTTAAACACATCTACGCTCACTCCTAATATATTCCTCAGATGAGCTGGCAACACATTGAATAGACGCTGCATTGTCGATGCTGGTACGTAGTGGATTAATGTCATGTGTGCTTTCCTTATTTTTCCTGGTATAGTTTTGGGCACTATTAATCTACCTTTGCTTGCTCTTTCTGATATTTTTAGCTCCATGATGTTTTCGGCAATTCCTTCTATCTGTTTCCATGCCAGAATTATCATGTAGCGTTCTCTTCTCCTTTCTAGGCTATATAATTTTAAGGATTGTAGTCTTTCCTAGTAGTCAAGATCCTTAACTTCTTTTATTCTAGCTGTAAAGGACCTTTGTACACTCTCTATTTGTGCAAAATCCTTTTGATAATGTGGGTACCATATCATATTTCAAAATTTAATTGGACTACGAACAAACGTTTTATAAAGCATAATCATGTGTTCAGCTTTTCTTGTTTTGAAGTGCCGTAACAACATTCCCATTTTTGCTTTACATTTTGCCAATAGAATTGCTATTTGATCATTGCATAACATGTTCCTATTCAACATCACACCAAGGTCTTTAACTGCTTCCTTATTTGTGATTGTTTCATTATTAGGTCCCCTATATGCATATATAAGGGAGTCGCCTTGCAATTGTTTGGTTATTTTCTGACCTGCGATGATATCCGCAAGTATCGGTTGATATACATCACATCTTCGTCAAAGTATCATGACCGTGATGATATTTCTTCTAAGTCCCCATCAATTGTTACTTCTTGTATGTAGGTTTGCAGACGTTAAAAAAAGTCATAGTTAAATAACAATGTTATATTTAACAAGTTTACATCACAATGATATCTACAGGAAGATTTGGATAGCTCTTCAAGCGGAGAGGTGTGATAGAAGTCTGATATACAATTCAGTTTACAAGCTCATAGGTGACCGATACATTGCTCAATGTTATACAAACAAATGAACATACGAATCTAGGTCTCTCACGTAGGCACAGACTGTAATGGGAATGAGTACATGTATTTTGCCAATGGGGCATCGGTTGGCGTCACCTTTTTAAACTGATGATCCATGTGTATACAAACTAAGATGTTATACAAAGCGTCTTCAGAGCAACGTCAAGGGAATGTCAGCTATTCACTAACTCTTGTTTTCAAATGCTGCAAGATCCTACATGAACACAGGATTCATCACATTAACTCAACAATATGTTGCCACACATAGAATGTCTCAATACATTCATATTTATATGTAATCATTACACATATAGCTTTCCTCCTGTCTCCATAATTTATTGATTCAAATTTATCAGAGTTGAATACCATCCTATTTACCTCTGCCCATTCATGTACTTTGTTAAGGTCTCTTTGTAGCGCGTTCCTATCTTCATCACAATTCCCCCTGATCCCAACTCCTTGACGAGATGGGGGGCTTAGGGATCCACTGCAGAGAGAGTATGCCCCTTTATGCCTACGCTCTCTGCTGTGGATCCAACTGAACATTGGGACCTTTAACTCCTTTATTCCTCCTCTTATAAATTTTCCCCCTTCCCTTCTTCTTCTTTCGTTGACGACCTTGGCATGGTTTTGGACTATTGAATTGACTGCTCTTTTAACTTGATGGATGGTGGAGTTGGATGCCATGCCTCTCCTCCCGTAAAACTAGAGTACCTGACGTAGTCGAGCGAGGGCAAATTTATAAGTCAAGCCATGCCCACAGTGCTGGGTCCGATCTCATGGGACTGACGACACTTAAGGCACTGTGGGTATGGAGTCTATCCAGGTGAGGGACCCAGGGCAGTTACCAGTGTGTGTAACGGCATTGCCCCTCCCCCAGTTGGGCCTCCTTGGTGAGAGGGACCTCATCCTGGATGAAATTTATCAATATTTTATGTGGAGAAAAAAAAATTAACTTCCCAACGACTTCTGGCATGACAATGGAATGTCCTCAGGATAACTCAAATAATGAAAATCAGAGTGGTATTAAAACATTATTACCATACAGTAAACCCAAAAAAAGTAGATGTCGACAGGACCCAACCTTGATTCACTTTGATTCTCTCTTTGGGGAGTCAAACTGGTCAAGGATTTAAACTTAGGAGCAGATAAAGACATATCTTTATTGAAATTAGAAAATTACTTACTAAATTGATGCCCATTGCAGGAGATGGGCATAAGGCAAATTAAAAGAAGGGAATGGGTGGTAGAAACAACAACCAAAACCCAATCAGAAAATGATCAGAGTATAAAAAATATAGATAACATAAATACAAATATCACAAGGCATGATACAATGAACAGTGTGCAAGGCACAGTAGTAGTACCAAATCTTGAGGATGAAACTTTAGATAAATTAATAATTTTAGATTCACTAAAGAAAAGATACAATAACGTTGAAGACTGTGAAATATATGAGGTCCCAAGCAGGAAAGATAAGAGTAAATATATAAAAATAGCCAAGATAAAGTTCAGTGGCCAAACCTTACCCTTGAAAATTAAAATGCTGGGATTAAATAGGGAACTAAGACCTCATATTCCTAAACCTATGCAATGCATGAACTGTTGCAAATATGGCCATACAGCAGTAAAGTGCAGGAATATTCATAGATGTGCCTTTTGAAGCTCGCAGGACCATAAAACACGCTGGGACTGTGGCCAACCCAAATGCATAAATTGTGGATTAGAACATCATGCCAGATCTAAATTGTGTGCGTTCTATATTTACAATACAGAACATAAATTATTGCAAGAACGAACTGGAATGTCGATAAGAGAAGCAAAATTAGAACTGAAAGTGAGAGGATTAAATGACCCAGCTAAGAAATTTAGGTATGCAGACCCCTCAAAGTCAAGCAATACCAGAACTGAAACAAATGATAATAATAGAAATAAAGAAATACCACCACAAGAAATACAAGATGAAAAGAACTCTTCAATCAGATATGATATTACTACTGTGAAAATCGATTTACCTCTTTATCGGAAATTGAAATAGATAATGACGTAGAGGAAGACAAAGAAGAATTAAAATCACAAGAATGTGATAAAATAGATAACACAACTCGGAAGAGGCAACTGGATAAGACCCCACATAATTCCACCAAACAAATCTGTAAAAAGATAAATAATCCACCAACCTTGCCAAAAGCTAAAATTCAGAAACAGAACACCAAATCAAATATTCCACTGTCTCCCATAGTAACAATAGTACCTCTAGGAGCATAATCGCAAAATTCAGAAGAAATTGAAAACCAAAATATAGATCACTACAGTGAAAACGAAGAAATTCACCCATCACCAATTATAGGCACCACAGGAAAAACCAAGGAAAGACAACAAACTGATATACACGAAGACACATGCGGTTGCAGTAAATGCTTTATAGCAATGTGCCACAAAAATAAAACTTTAACCAAAGACAGCCTAACCAACACCATAAGAAATTTCATGAGGAATAGGAATAAGGAAAAAACAAACATCAAATCTAATGAAGAAGGTTGTATGTGTATTGAACACTTAGTATATTACAAAGAGAAACACGTCAGTGTTATAGATAATATTCTAAAGAAAATCAAAATGGAAAAATTAAATCAATATAGTAAAAAAGTAACAGTTAACGAAAGTAAGATTCAAACTACAACAAAAAATGAATCAAGACCTTCAAAAATACAAAATAACTTATAACAAATTTTAAGAAAATATCAGCTTTAATAATCTAGGGTAATTTGACCACTTATATTACACCATTCAATCGTTATATAATCAGTGGAATATAAATGGATTATTAACGAGAATGCACTTAGGGGGAGTCCAACGACTTATTAGCGAACACGAACCAATGATTATATGTATACAACACATAGGAAAACGTGTTCCAAAAATAGGTAAATATCTATTAGCTACAACATCACAGGAAAATGAAAATAATTTAGGAACAGCATTATATGTCCATAATAAAATTATATACGACAAATTAGATATAGATTACACTGAATTGCAAATTTCAGCAATAACAGTGAAAATAGAAAATAATATGTTTGATATTATTAACTTATACAACCAGCCTAATAAAAAGTATGATTTAAACAAATTACAGAAAATAATAAAATAATTTAAGAATCCAATATTAATTGTAGATTTCAATGCGCATAATCCAATATGGGACTATAACAACATTACTCCGGATAAAGATGGAGCAAAAATAGAAAACTTAATGAACGCTAATAATCTTTGTTGTCTAAATGACAGCGAAGTAAATACATATTATTCCAGAACCCATGGAACATTTTCCACAGTAGATGTCACCCTTTGTTCAACAAATATAATTGACAGACTAAATTGGAATATATGTGATGACTCCTACTCAAGTGACCATTTTCCCATAATAATATCCTTATTAAATAATGAACCAAAACCATATTTTCTACACTATAACATGCAAAAAGCAGATTGGGACATTTTTAACTTTCATACCAATAATATACCGCCGTATGATTATTTGAGAAATTACAATGAGACGAACGATTTCTTTGTGTCCTTCATTAAAAAGGCAGCAGACAAAGCTATTCCTCATTCAAAACCCCATAATAAAAAACTTACAGTCGCCTGGGGGTCAGATGATCTAACTGAATTAGTACGAGAAAAACACACACTAGCAAGAAGGTTAGATACTCTAAACAGAAGATTCAATAAAGTCAATAAATCAAAACCATTCATAAAAGAAAATATATTAAAAATGACAATTTTACTATTAGAAATAGATGTATTAAAACCTTTATATAATAAAATATCAGCCAAATTTAGAAAAGAAGTGATAAAAGGTAACATAATATCTTGGAGGTCCTATGTATCAGAAATAACAAGCAAAACATCCATTCAAAAAGTATGGGAAAAATTCAGAAAAATAAATGGAACTAACATTAGACCACCCAGGCAAGCTATATTAGATAATGGAAATAAACTTTTAGATCCCTTTGCAATAAGTAATATACTTGGGGCAAGTTTTGCCAAAATAAGAAGTGACGAAAATCTAGATAAACATTTTCAAAAAGTAAAAAACAAAGCAGAATCTATTATACTTAATTTTGAGACAAAGGAAGATATATATTATAATAAGAAGTTCAATATGGAATAGTTAGAATATGCTCTCCCCCCAGATGCTGAAGCCTTGCCGAGGATGGGGGGCTTAGGGTTCAGCAGCTGGGCCCTGATGCCTGGTGGGAACTACTTTCTCGCTGGGCCTTGGTGCCCAGCTGTTGATCCAACTAAATAAGTCAGCTCTTTTCCTTTTACTAAAACTTTTCATCCTTCTGCTTCCTCCCTCTATAAGGTACGGATTTTATGTTGATGACTTTTGGATTGGTTTTGGACATGATTTGGACTTATTCATTGGATTTGGTGGAGGGTGAGGATGGTTGGCATGCCACCTCGCCCGTAGAACTCGACTACCTAACGTGGTCGAGCGAGGGGAAAGTTTATATGTCAAACCCTGCTCTTAGTGCTGGGTCTGATCTCGACGGACATCATGAAGCCTTAGGCACTGAGGGTGGGGTGTATATCTGGGTGGTACCCCTAGGGCAGCCCTGTATGGGATAACACTGTCCTCTAAATGTGGCTCCATGGTGGGTGGACGAATCATAAATTCTTCGTCTTATGGCGACATTAATTAGATCTTCGGTTGACGACTTAAGTAGGGATAAGGACAAGGAAAAACCTGGTAATTCCTCCATTGTAACTTTGGAGCCTTTTTCAAATGAGCTCCTCGTTACAAACATTCTGCATGTGAAACCAGTCCCTTTAGACTGAAATTATGACACAATATTTAATGAATTTTGTGAATTTGGGAACATCAAAGAATTACGGAATAAACTTGGAAAAAATTATAGTTTTTTGAATTCTGGATAATTTTCTACAATGAATCAGAAGCTCACAGAGTGTTTAGAGAATTTAGGTCAGATTCTATGAGTGTTGGACTTGTAGAGGCAGAAGAGGTCCCTAGGTATCTAGACATTTATAAACCACCAAATGAAATAAAAGATCCTAGTAGAATAAGTAAAATCTCCAGATCACCAGACCCTGCTAAGTGGTTGATTATCACTACACATGGTGAGAGAGGCAACCTCTTCAAGGTGAAAAGGTTGGTAAGCCAGGAGATCGGCAATGTTGGGAGCCCAGAAGTAACTCGCTTTGGGCGTAATAGTTTTTTAGTCCATACCAAGACCAATGTTCAGTCGATAATGCTCCTAAATTTGAAGCTTGATCCTGAGGGTATGGTAAAAGAGGTAAAACCTCACTATAATTTTAGTTACGCGAAGGGTGTTATCTTTAATGAAGATTTGCATGAAATGGATGAGGAGGTAATTTTGGAAATGTGTCCAGATGTAGTTTGGAAGGTTTTTAAAGTGCCCCGCTCATCGATGCTTATTTTAACATTTATAAGTTCTTCCCTGACATCTGAAAGTATTCTTGACAGTGAAATCATGAAAGTTCGTCCTTATAGACCGAGAGAGCTCCAGTGCTTTAAATGTTTTGGTTTTGGACACTCCTCTAATGTTTCTACCAGAAATAAACTCTGTGAATCGTGTGGCCAGCCTGAGCACGATGAATGTTCTGGACCGGTAATTTGCATAAACTGTAAGGGTGAACATCGAGCCCGTGATAAGAAATGTAGTGCATTCAAAAAAGAACAAGAGGAATTACTTAAATCTATTGCTGAACACATCAGTGTCGGACAGGCCAAGAAGCTGTTGGGCAGGAAAACCTATTCAGATGCCTTGAAGGCACAACAGTTGAATACTGCTTCTTCTGATGCCCCTTCTGGGGGGCTCCCCAGTGCCCCACTGGTGGGGTTTTCCACACCCCCTCTGGTGGGGCGCCCCGTGGCCCCCCCATTGGGGCTTCCCGTGCCCCCCTAGTGGGGCCTCCCATGCCCCCCCTGGTGGGGCTTCTCATGCACCCCCTGGTGGGGCCTCCCATGGCCCCCCTGGTGGGGCTTCCCATGCCCCTCCTGGTGGGGTTTCCCATGTTGCAGAGACTCTGGTCAAGCCAGGGGACCCTGTTGGTTCAAGGGTTCAAGCCAGGTCTCAATATGTTGACGACTTCTCTCTGTCAGGGACATTGCTTGACATTGAGCCTCACCTGATCTTGACATTACAGTGCACCGTGGAGATGACGGTGAGGAGATGGAGGCCCTCTTTATTCGTCAGAAGAGGGCCCTTTCTCCCTCTTCGCCTCATTCACGGTCACTCAGCAATCATAGAAAAAACAAAAGTAAAACTGAAAGGGCAAGTGAAGGCCCATCTTCTAAAAGATCTGTAACACCTAGATCTAGGTCAAATAGTACTGGTAAAACTGATAAGATCTCTCTCACCAGGACACAGATTCCTAAATTAGTAGGGAATTTTAAGATCCCTTCCTCTAAATAATGGCTCTCATGCAGTGGAACATCCGTGGCTTTATACCAAATAGAGAGCAAGTTCGGGTTCTTCAGGAGACAAAGTTGGGAGAGCACACTCCCAACTTGGGTTTTAATTATTCATTTCATAGGTCTCCACCCCTAATTGGTGCACGTGCTCAGGGAGGCACAGGCATCATAGTCCGCAAGTCTGTTAATCATAGGGTTGTTCAATTGAACACTGTGTTGCAGGCTTGTGCAAGTTCACAAATTTTCAATTAATAAATGGATCACATATTTTGTTCTTTAGACCTGGATCCATCATTAGAAAGTAGATTGCAGGGTGCGCAGGGTAATCCTTGTCAGCTAGAATTAAACGATCTACAGACATTGATAGACCAGCTTCCTAAACCCTTCATTTTGATGGGGGATTTTAATGCCAAGCACATCCTCTGGGGAAAGCCAAACTGCGACTGGTGGGGTTTAATAATAGAACAGCTGCTTGACTTGAATGACATCACTTTAATGAATGATGGTTCCCCTACAAGACATGATGTTTTTCATAATACTGAACTCAGCCAATTGACCTCAACTATCTGCTCTTCGTCTTTGAGGTTAGATTACCATGTGGGTAGTAGAACCAGAATGATCATGGCAGTGATCATTGGCCCATTCACTTAAGTAATAACGAAAAATATTCCATCTCCATGTTTACCAAAATGGAAGGTAGGGGAGGCTGACTGGGGATTATTCAAAAAATCTACTGAAGTTGATCAAGATATAAAAGATTTTCAGAGCCCAAGATCCGCTTATGAGTATTTAATCAGTATATTGCTGTGTGGTGCCATGCTGTCTATTCCTCGAACTTCTGGTAAACCTCGTCGTCCTCTAGTACCTTGATGGAGTGATGCATGCGCCTTGAGCCAAAAAATAACAAGAACTTGCTACAAGAGATATCGTCGATATCCTTGCTGGGTAAATAAAATTATCTGTAAAAGAGCTCTTGCTAAGCAAAAGAAAACATTTAAGCAAGCAAAGAGGGAATCGTTTATCAGATATATAAATGAATTAAAATATGATTCCCGTATGTCATTAGTCTGGAACAGAATCCGAAAGCTGCAAGGGAAATTTTCTCCACCTCCCTTGCCTATATTGAAAATTGATGGCTTCCTCATATCTGATTCTGGAGAAGTTGCAGAAACCTTTGGTAGGCATTTCTCTAATATATCTAGTGCCCTACATTACTCTCCTGCATTCAGGAATATTAGGGACAGTACCACGGTTGTTCCTGCTGTTAGTTTAAATTCAGAGTCGTATAATCTTCCTTTCACCATGAAAGAATTAGATCATGCAATCTCGTTATCTTTCCCAACATCTCCTGGGGAAGATGATATACTGTACTCAATGATTTTTAATTTGCCTAGAAGTACAAAACAATTTCTTTTAGACATTTTAAACAGTTTTTGGCTTTCAGAAACTTCACCAGAGTCTTGGAAGATATCTATTATTGTACCTGTTTTAAAACCTTTTAAAGATTCCTTCCTTCCTAAGAATTATAGGCCAATTGCTCTAAATAGTTGTGTTAGCAAGATTTATGAGAGGATGGTCAATGCTCAACTTGTGTGGTATTTGGATTCAAAGAATCTTTTATCTAATCGGCAGTTTGGCTTTAGAAAAAATAGAAGTACTTCTGACCCTTTGATGTTCCTTACTCGGGAGATACAGAATGCTTTTGCTGTGCAAAACCAGACTGTTGCAGTGTTCTTTGACTTAGAAAAGCCTACGACACTACCTGGCAGGGGGGTATCCTTATGCAGCTTGTTGAGTGGGGTATTGTGGGTAATTTGTTCTATTATCTTAAAGATTTTTTTGACAGAACGTTACCTGAAAGTAAGAGTGGCCTCTTACATTTCTTCTCCTTACCCTCAAGAAGAAGGGTTACCTCAGGGAAGCGTCCTTAGTGCAACACTCTTTAATGTAGCTGTCAACGGCCTACTAGAACAAGTTCCTGTCAGGGTGCATGGTCTGGCCTTTGCTGATGATTAGGCAATAATCTGTAGCAAGTCTACAGCTGTCGAAGCTTGTCAAAAGATCCAGACTCCTATTAATACTTCAACATTATGGTCCAGTGCTAAAGGGTTCAAATTTTCACCAGAAAAAACCAAAGCTATACGATTTTGCCAATTAAGAAGAGATGGAAGAGATCCCTACGCTGTTTTTAAATTATTCAATTTTACCTTATGAAGATAGCATTAAGTATCTAGGTGTTATATTTGATATATTTGATAAGAAATTAACTTTTACTCAACATGTTAATGAAGTTGTATGTAACGTGAAGCTTCGTCTTAATATTCTTAAAGTTGTATCTAATTTTAATTGGGGGGCAGATCGAATTACCCTTTTGAGGATGTACCAGGTTTTATGCCTAAGCAAAATTGATTATGGTTGTCAAGTTTATGGTTGTGCATGCAAGACAACACTGCAGAAATTAGATGTTGTCCATAATTTGGCTTTACGTATTTGTACGGGAGCCTATAGAACTTCTCCAGTAGAAAGCCTATATGTTGAGTCAGGTTTTCCCCCACTATTTATCCGTAGGGAGGAATTAGGCTTGAGAGTCATATCAAGAATACTTACGTCAAAGCTAAACCTAACTAAGTACGTTAGAGAACCAACTGATAGAGCCCCAAATAGACCTAGACTGCCAAAGCCGCTTGAGGTTCGACTAGCAAGCTCTGCCAGGGAGGTGGAATTACTTCCCCCTGCAGTAGCTGAAATTTCGCCCTCAAAGTTTCCTCCTTGGAATAGACCATGCATAGAAATCTTCCCAATTAGGGACAGCAGGAGCCACAGTTCTGGTGATCAGTTGAGGGCAAGTTTCTTGGACCATGCTTCCGAACATGGTGATTCTCATCATATATATACTGATGTCTCGAAGGATTCTAATGGTGTTGGTTGCTCTGTAGTGACTAGTGGTAATATCATTAAAAAGAAGCTTCCTTCTAATTCTTCTGTTTTTACAGCTGAACTGCTGGCAGTTTTGACTGCTCTTAAATATATTTTTTATAGTTCTTGTACTAACAAGGTTTTTACCATTTTTACCGACTCTTTGAGTGTTTTATCTTCTCTAAAAAGCCTAGTCTCTTGCCACACTTTAGTGCAAGAAGTACAAGATTGGTTTTATCTTTTAATTAATAGAAGAAGATTTTCTGTTAGGTTTTGTTGGGCTCCATCCCATGTTGGAATTGTTGGGAATGAGCGAGCCGACGCTGCTGCTAAGGCTGCAACTAGGCTTAGGCACATTTCCAACATGGGCGTCCCTGTATCCGATTTTAAAAGTACCATTCGATTTTATTGTAGAGACCAGTGGCAGGCCCACTGGTCTACTTTAGATAATAATCTTAAATTGAAATCGATTAGGCCTTCTGTTCATCCTTGGCCTCATAGCCGGATTGATAGAAGGGCTGAGATAGTTTTAGCTAGATTACGTATTGGCCACACTAAATATACTCACGGGCATCTAATGATGAGTGGAGTGGGTAGGCAGGTTCCTCGCTGTTCCACTTGTCATGTGGATTTGACTGTGGTGCATATTTTGGTGGAGTGCCCTCATTTTGAAAACAAACGTAGAGCTTGTTTGCTGGCAAATAAGTCTCTTGCCGATATTTTAGGTGAGGGTGCTCAGGCAGAGCAAATTATGACATTTTTGAAAAATATTGGTCTTTTTTATGAATTGTAATTTTCTCTTAATTGTTTTAGGTTTCTTGTTTGGTTTTTATGAATGAATGATTTGTATGTTAGATCGGTTGTGTGTATGTTTGTTTGTACGACAGTGACTTTTTTATTCTTAAAGATATATATGCGCTGAATGGCCCCTCGGCTCCGGCGCTTGGCTATGTGCCAAAAATTTCGTAATCTAATCTAATCTAGAATATGCTCTCTTGAACAGCAATAAATCTGCCCCTGGAGGAGATGATGTTTGCTTTGAGAGTATTTGCCACCTAGCACCTTTGGCAAAATCATACTTATTACAATTTTACAATCATTTATGGCTCCAAAACTTGTTTCCAGACAAATGGCGAAATGCAATAATAATTCCTATACCCAAACCGGGAAAAGATGCTAGTAATGTGAATAATTATAGACCTATCTCATTAATAAGTCGTATGTGCAAGTTATTGGAGAAAATGGTAAATGCACGATTTACATGGCACATTCGTGAAAATAAAATTTTAAGTCCTACACAGTTTGGGTCACAACGTAATTGGTCTACATTAGATTCTCTGTGTAGTTTGGAAGACCATATACGTAGAGGATTTGAAAGAAAACAAATTACAATAGCTGTCTTTTTTGACATTCAAAAAGCATACGACACTACATGGAGGTATGCAATATTAAAATCGTTACATAATAATAACATACGCGGCCATCTTCCTAAATTTATTAAAAACTTTATTACTGACCGCACTTTTCAGGTGAGAATAGATATTATTTTTTCCAAAATATTTCCACTTGAAAATGGAGTACCACAAGGTAGCGTCCTTAGTGGTACTTGGTTCACATTGGCAATTAACGATATCAGTAACATGCTACCGGTCGGAATTAAAAGTAATTCGTATATGGATGATTTTGCAATATATTACACAGCATCACGCATAAAACATGCAGAAAGAATAATTAATAAAACTATAATAAAAATAGATGAAAGGGCCTCATCAGTAGGCTTTAGATTTTCCATAGAAAAAACCCAAGCTGTAATGTTTTATAAAAGTAAAATTTGGAAAAAAGGTAAAGAAGCAGAATTAAAAATGAGAAACTATATAACATACCAATTAAATAAACTGCAAAATTTTTAGGTTTGATATTTGATACACACCTCAACTGGAAAGCCCATATAACTTACATAAAATCGAAATACAAAAGAGCATTAAACCTAATTAAAAAACTATCTCACACAAACTGGGGAGCTGATAGACATACTCTTACTATACTATATAAAGCAACAGTGCTATCAATGATTGATTATGGAAGTGAAATATATGGGTCAGCTTCAGAAGCAGCACTGAAAATATTAGACCCAATTCACAACGAAGGCCTAAGAATATGCACAGGAGCATTTAGATCCTCATCAGTCTCCTCTGTACAAGTTGAATGTGGCGAACTGCCACTATCCCTCCATAGAGAATTCACAACCATGAAAAGTGCATTAAGAATCAAGACAAGTGATTCACCAACAAAAAGTCTTTCCCAATTAGAGTTAAAAGACTGTTCGAGTCATTGAATATAAATATACAAGTACCTCCAATAGTAAAGTTACCACCCCATTGGACTCTGATTAAAGTAAAGACTTGCACTCACTTGAAATATTTATCAAAAAGTTCCGTATATACCCCAGAACACCATAAACAAAAAACCATAAAACATTATGCAACATATACCGACGGGTCTAAATCGCAACACGGAGTAGGATATGCAGCTATATCGCAGAACAAAACATATCAATTTTCTTTACCCAATCATGCCTCAGTCTTATAGCAGAGTTGTATGCAATTAAAGTAGCTATCAAAATTCTAAAGCAAACATCATTCAATAATTCTGTGATTTTTAGTGACTCAAGAAGCGGCATAGAAGCTCTTCATAGTTACAATCCAAAAAATAATATTGTACAGCAAATTCAATTTGAACTCTAAAAATTGTATAAAAATGGAAAAAATATTGAAATATGTTGGATCCCTGCTCATGTGGGAATAAGAAGAAATGAAGAGGCTGATAAAGCAGCTAAAGAAGCAGTCCACATGATAAAAGCAAATGTAAACATCCCCACTAGCGATTATATAACATATATAATAACAATAATTGTAGATAAATAGCAAAACGTATGAAATGAAGAGCCTGAAAATAATAAATTAAAACAAATAAAACAGGATGTTAACAAATGGAGTTCAGCATATAGCATATCAAAGAGAGAGACATGCTCAAGTAATCCTGACACGCCTCCGTATAGGCCACACTCGTCTGACACACGGGTAATTGATGAGCAACCCACGAGACCCTGCTCCCGAGTGTTCAGAGTGCAAGGAGTTGGTAACAGTCAGACATGTCTTGTGCGAGTGTCCAAAGTATGACCAGCAGAGACTGTCAACTTTTGGAAATAATACAATAAAAGAAATTTTGTCAGAATCTTTTACATTTTCAGTAGTTCCAATTTTGACTTTTCTGAGGAACTGCAATTTAACTGATAAAATATAAAACATTAGTGTTTTTAGTGAATTTTAAAACAAAATTTCAAAAATTTAAAACTAATTCTGAATTTTATATACCGTTTTAGTATGTATGTAAGGGAACATGAGTAAATGTATTTATTGTGTGTGTGTTCTAGTATGAAAGCATTTGCCTTGTTGCAATTTTTTTATTTATCCTGAATGACCAATTTGGTCCCAGTTCTTGCCTAAGTGCTAGACCTGGCATTTTATCTAATCCTTAGGGCCAGCCCTAGGAGAGCTGAAAATCAGCTCAGTGGTCTAGTAAAACTACTTTTATAATAATAATAATAATTCAACACAATTAATTTCTCTACTTATTCTTGTGTCATCGGGGAAACTACTCACTACCGAGTCCTTAACATTACTGTCTATGTCTGCAATCATAATAACAAACAGTAACGCAGTTAACATCGTACCTTGTGGCACACCGGATATTACCTTAGCTTCATCCGATTTCTCATCGTTTGCAATAGCTATCTGTTTTCTGTTGTGTAAAAATTCTTTATTATGATCTACCTTGTCGAAAGCTTTTGCAAAGTCTAGATAAACCACATCTGTTTCATTTCCGTTTTTCATATTTTTGTATATATTCTCACAGTGGACTAACAGTTGGGGTTTCGTACTTTTCCTGGGTACAAAACCCTGTTGTCCTATATTAAACAAATTATTTTTTATTAAATGTTTCATAATATTTTTCTTCACTACTCTTTCATACACTTTCATAACGTGTGATGTTAGACTCACAGGCCTATAATTACTTGCCTCTAGTCTTGATCCACTTTTGAAAGTAGGGGTAATATATGCTAATTTGTGCTCATCATAAATCTTGCCTGTATCTACACTTTGTCTTAATAATATTGCAAGTGGCTTTGCGATAGAATGAACTACTTTCTTTAACAAAATAGCAGGGACACCATCAGTCCCAGCTGCAGCTCCATTTTTAATTTCACAATATCAGCTTCATTAATATCTATGTCAGATAAATATTCACTATTTTCATCCCTTATTTTGTATCATTATCTTCATTAACAATTCTAGGGGTGAATTCTCTCCTATATCTTTCTGCCAATATGTAGCTCATTTCCTTTTTTTCATTCGTTAACCTCTGTTCAATTCTTAGAGGGCCTATTTCTATTCTTCTTTTATTCATCTTTTTTGCATACGAGTACAATAGTTTGGGATTTTGCTTGATATTTACTAGGGTTTTTTCTTCCAAGTCCCCTTTTTCATTTTCTTTTGATTGTATAATCTTTTGTCCTGCATTTTCTATCTTACTTTTTAGTTCCATCACTTTCCATACATTTTTTTTTTTTTTTTGCAAGACCTTTTTTCCACTTTCTGATTTTCTGAAACAAGATCCTTCTGTCTCTTGGTATGCATGACTGATGTTTACTTTTCTTCTTCGGTATATATTTATCCACTATTTTCTCTAATATTTTATATAATATCTCCGTATTTACCTTCATATCATCACTTACGAAAATGTTATCCCAATCTTTGTTTAATTCTCCATTTATTTCTGACCATTTTATATTTTTACTGTAGAAATTGTATTTTTCATATCCTTCCCACTTTTTCATTTCTTCCTTATCTCTGTTTTCACTTGCTTTGGAATGGACTGTTAATTCTATGACATTATGATCTGAAATACTCGCATTATAAACTATTATTTCTTTAGCATAATTCACCTCGTTCACAAATACTAGGTCTAATGTATTTTCCTTTCTTGTTGGCAGGTGATTTATTTGTTGAATGTTGTATTCTAGTAGCATATCTAATAGCTTTTCGAATTGCCTCTTATCTTCTGCACTACTATTACTCTCTTTTTTATATGTATAAATACAACCACATTCTCCTATTCGTCCTATCCAGTCTACGAAAGGAAAGTTAAAGTCTCCGGATAGGAGAATAGTCCAGTCCTTGTGATTTCTACATATATCATCCAATTTTTCTTCTATTATTGTGTCAAACTCCTTAGTATTAGGGGGACTATATATTACTATGTTCATTAATTTTTCAGATTCAAATACTACCGCTATTAGTTCACATTCTGAGTTACTATATTTCTCATATATTTTCCTTGTTTTTGGTCTTTCCCATATATCGCGGTTCCCCCTTAATTCCTATTTTTTCTATCTGATCTATAAGTTTGGGACCCTTTTATTTGCTCATTACCAGTCTCTTGGGAATACCAGGTTTCACTTATATTCATTATATCTTTTCTTTTCAATTTGGGTTAGTTCTTCTAAGAACTCTATTTTTCTTTTTGAGTTACTCGTAACTAAACCCTGCGCATTCATCACTGTGATGGTTTGCGTGTTATCTCCTTTTAATATGGGTAAGTTGTTAATTTCTTCATTTCCAGAAATTCTCCCATTAAAAAATCCAACTTTTCCAAAATATCTGATCTTCCTTCAACATAATTATTCATTTTGTGTATGAATCTGCAATTTTCTCCGTATCTGCACCATCCCCTAGAGAGAGAGAGAGAGAGAGAGAGAGAGAGAGAGAGAGAGAGAGAGAGAGAGAGAGAGAGAGAGAGAGAGAGAGAGAAATACGAGCCGCATGGTTAACAGTTTTATCATTTTATATATATATATATATATATATATATATATATATATATATATATATATATATATATATATATATATACATATGATATTATAATGTAAGTGAATACCACAGGAAAATGACAGGCAGAAGGTCAGTACCAAGCTCTTTCTCCTGTTAATTCAGGCCTCTTCGGGGCAATGCCTCAATATATATGAGAAACTGCTTGTTACTGGCCTTCTACCTGTCATTTTTCTGTGGTATTTGCTTACATATTGAAGTCACGTGCATCTACTGTGATTTTTTTACGCATCATTATATATGTACATGTGTGTAGGTATGTGTGCATGTGTAAAATATTTAAGATTTTATTCTGCATAAAAGTGCCTAATTTCAGAACCATGGAAGCAATAAGTAAATATTTTCTGTAATTCACCACCAAATATGAACGTATTCAAGTTCGATCGCGTTTAGAATAACAAGATGAACACTTTTTAATAAGTTACCCTCGTGTCATTCCATTTTCTTTGTCTTCTTTTGGTCCACTACTTCTAATTTTAGCAGTCACTGGAAAGTATCCTTGATTAGCTTGTTTTAAGTTTTATCATTGGCCAGAAGTCTGTAGAGAATGTCAGTTCCGTTAGTTATATAAGTCATGCTTAGTAAATGATGAGTCTTACACTAATATATGACAGAGGAAGTTAGAATATCAACTACAGTGTAATTCAGAGAAGGACTTGGAAAACTATCAAATAAACATTCTGTGCATTTACAATTTTAGATCCTAATTTTCATTGCCTTGGAGCTGAAGTTCCTGGTACCACACCAAGAAATATGGATTACCATTTACTGTTAAAAAGAATGTAATGGAATTAACGAAAGGGTTCGCATATGCATTTAATCTCAAAGGATTAATGTAATGTGTTGGATATTCACTCTTAACGCTACCAAGTATTTGTCAAAATACTTGGAAATTCGTCCAAATTGTTTACTTGGTCAGGAATATCTAACTCTTCATTTTGACAGACTTTTAACTGGTTTATTTACAATGTGAATTTTGATGTGCCAATTTCAAAGATATGAATAATGATATTTAAGACTATATAGTTCTATTATATATATAATATATATTTATATATATATTAATATATATTAATATAATATTAATATATATTTATATATATATTATAGATAGATAATTTTAATTTTTTCCAATTTTCTGTTTGCCTATGTTTCTGTCTATACTATAGAAATCTAAATCAAAAAGATAAAATAAGTTTTATATGAGTTGCAAAGATTACCATCTAAAACATATAGCATAACATGAATGATATATCCCAACGGTGCCACATTCCAGCATACTTAAACTTACTTGAGGGTCCAATGACCAGGAAATGTTCATAGGGTTCCTACGATTAACCATCTCTCCAGAGAAATTCAAGTTCCATAAAGATTTATCTTATTATTCGATGAAAAGCTGAAAGAACAAAACAAATTAAATCTTACAATTAATATAATTAAATAAATGAACATGAAAAATGAATACAACAATAGTTTATCTTCATTTCTTTCTGCTTATGTTGCTTTGCTACTCAAGGATTCTTAAGTTATGTGATTTGTCATCTTATTAATTAGCAATAACTTTGGAGTTCTAATTGTCTAAATAAACTTTAAAACTAAATTTGATAAGTTTATAGACAATACTGTGAGCTACTTTGTCACTCAGTCAATTAACAGGTTGCTATCTAAATTTCACGAGTTCCCAATCGAAAGTTGGTTTGCTTTTATTAAACTTTTATCATTCATAGAAAACGTAAAATTTAATTAGATTTGAGGTATGACTATAAAAATTCTTATTATTTAAACCCAAAACCATACTTCAGTACAAAGAAAACAAATTAAAATATTTTATGCCTTATACACAGCTTGAAAATAACTATGTGCGTTTGTATACAGAAGTTTTGTACATCGGAAAAACACTAAGTACTCGGTCATTAAACCATTCATACGTGTAGCTACTGATTATCTTGCAAACCAAACCGTCGCATATCGTTCGTTCCTGCATATTTTGCATTTTCAAATGGAACGTAATTTTATATTTAATATATTAGAACACATGAGAATAAAAGAACAA
>NC_087204.1:80994595-80997095 GCF_015104395.2 Macrobrachium nipponense | reverse complement strand
TGTCATTCTCCTGTCTCTGTATATTTCTGGGTCTTCGTCTACTTTTATTAGTCCTTCTTCCCATGCACTCTTTAGCCACTCGTCTTCTGTTCTCGATGTTGACGCAGTCCTCTATACTTAGTAGTCCTCTCCCTCCTTCCTTTGTGTTAAGTATAGTCTGTCCGTATTTGCTCTTGGGTGTAGTGCTTTGTGTATTGTCATATGTTTCCTGGTTTTCTGATCTATGCTGCGGAGTTCTGCCTTCGTCCATTCCACTATTCCTGCACTGTATCTGATTACTGGCACTGCCCATGTGTTTATGGCTTTTATCATATTTCTGCCGTTGAGTTTTGACTTAAGTATCGCCTTGAGTCTCTGCATATATATTCTTTCCTGATCGTGTCCTTCATCTCTTGGTGTTTTATATCCCCTTCTTCCATTATTCCCAGGTATTTGTATCCAGTCTCATCTATGTGTTTGATGTTGCTCCCATCTGGTAGCTTTATCACTTCAGTTCTCGTTACTTTGCCTTTTTGTATATTAACTAAGGCGCATTTTTCTATTCCAAACTCCATCCTGATGTCCCCAGATACAGTCCTTACAGTCTGGATTAGGGTATCTATTTCCTTGATGCTCTTACCATACAGCTTGATGACGTCCATGAACATCAGATGGTTGATTCTGTTGCCTCTTTTCTTAAGTTGGTACCCGGCATCCATCTTCTGTAGTACTTTTGTCATGGGAATCATGGCTACTACGAAGAGTTGTGGGGACAGTGAGTCGCCCAGGAAGATCCCTCTCCTGATATTAACCTCTGCTAGTCTTATTCCAGAGCTTGTAAGTATTGTATTCCAGTTGCGCATTGTATTTTTGAGGAAGCTGATGGTGTTTTCCTCTGCCCCATATATTTTCAGGCATTCTATTAACCATGTGTGTGGTATCATGTCGAAGGCTTTCTTATAGTCTATCCATGCCATGCTTAGGTTGGTTTTCCTTCTCCTACTGTTCTTCTTTTGTGCCCCTACACATCCTTCTGCAGCCTTTCTGTTGGTGGGGGATGGTGTTTGTCTCCTCTAGGTAGTTGTATAGCCTTTCACTGATGATACCTGTTAGTAACTTCCACATTATTGGTAGGCAGGTGATAGGCCTGTAGTTACTGGCTATATTTCCCTTACTCTTGTCTTTTTGTACTAAGGATGTTCTTCCTGTGGTCATCCATTTGGGTGCATGGTGATTTGAGATACAATGCTGGAGTTGTTCTGCTATTCGTGGGTGTAGGGCCTTGAAGTTTTTGAGCTAGTATCCATGGACTTCATCGGGACCTGGGGCTTTCCAGTTTGGCATTTTCTTTAGTTGGTGTCTGACTGTGTCTGTCGTGATGTCTGTGAATCTTTGTTTTATTCTCCCTGTTTCTTCTTCCTTGACTTCCTGGAGCCATGTTGCATGTTTGTTGTGTGATACAGGATTGCTCCATATGTTTTCCCAGAGTCTCTTACTTGGTTCGGCTCCAGGAATTTCTTGGTGGTTGTCTTCCCCTCTTAGTTGGCTGTATAGTCTTTTCTGGTTGGTTCCGAATAGTTAGTTCTGTTGGTATCCCTTATTCCTGTTCATGTATCGTTGGATCTTATGTGCTTTGGCCTTAAGCCTCTGTTTTACATCTTTTATTGTGTTGTTTAGTCCCCTCTCTTGTACTTTGTATTTCTCGTTGAGTTCCTCCCTTGTTTTCTTGCTTCTTAGCCTTTTTTCTATTATCTCTTTCAGTTTACTCGAGTCAGATCTCATCACCATGATTTGCCTTTCCAGGCGCCTCTTCCAAGGAGGTTGCTGTTTTGGTTTCTGTTGGGTTGGTTGTGCTGGTGGTGTTGGTGTTCGAATCCCCATCAGTTCTGCTACTAATCTTGCTCCTGCATATGCCAAGTTATTTGTTTCTGTGATACTGGTGGTGTGTATTATGCCCATTATTTCATTGACCTCACTTGTTTTCTCCCTTAATTTCTTGGTGTTGTAGGCTTTCATGGAGGGGATCTTTGTTCTCTCTGTATCTGGCTCCATCCATTGTCTAATCTTTTCTACCCATTCCGTCCTCTCTGTTACTTCGTTGGTGTTTCTCCGTGTGTCGTTATTCGATACCTCATCATCCCTGTCGTCTTCTGTGGCATCGTCTCTCAGTTCGTCTTCGTATAATTGGTTGTCGTGTGACATTTCCCTTTCCAGTTCTTCTCTTTCTGTTGGGGAGAGCCAGGTCTTTTTCTTTATGTTCCTTACTTGGTCTGCCAGCCTCTGCTCTGTTTGGGGGGTGTTATTCCTCTCATTCCCAGATGTTGACCAACCTTCTTCTATATCCTCTCTCCGTCGGGTTGCTTCTGATGTAGCATCTCCATATTTTCCCATTATTTTCTTCTTTTTTCCTTGTTCCAGTTTCTTCTTTGGTTTGCTTCTGTTGCTCCAATCTCAGGCTGATGGTTACTGTCGTTGTGGTGGTCAGTTGCTGGATGACGACCTCCAAGTACCTGACCGTCTT
>NC_087204.1:80969595-80992095 GCF_015104395.2 Macrobrachium nipponense | reverse complement strand
ATCCTTCCCGAAATCGATATCACTCGGAAAAATTTCTCCGGTGGTTGATGTGAACTTAATCAACTTGTAAGATACTTTTGATGAGTTTCCAAGGCGGTAAAGATTGTGACTTATGCTGAATGAGCTCTCAGGGATTTTCAAGATTCAGAATTACTGCTTTACACACACACACACACACACACACACACACACACATACACACACGCACGCAGACTGCTTCCCGTCCGCACTTTAAACAATCTAATCATTAGGTACACGTATGTATTTAAAGGGATAACATGGGTATAAATAAATCATTTCAGATCCAGGAAGATATTCTTCAGTGCACCATCAACATAGTGTCATTAAATAAGATAGTGAAGAAAACTTCTTTTTTTTTAACTTTGCTTTTATCCGTCATTCTCTTTTATTCTGTTTGATTCTCATCCTTTTTGGCCGATATGTAAAATCTTGAAAGGATAATAGAAGTTGACTTTATTTTATATATAATATATATATATATAGAACTATATATATACATATATATAATTATATAATAGTATAATATATAGATATATAATATACAATATATATATAGTGAATATATATATATAGATATAATATATATATATATATTATTTATAATACACGTTAAGGTTGGGTTTTTTAGTCTTCCTTATTCACGAAGATATAGTATATATATGAGGTTGTAGTCCACAGGGGAAAAGAAAAGCTGAAATCCCTTTTAGCTCAACAGTTTCGTCCTCCACTGGCCCTTATCGAGAACTGTTTATTAACTGACGCACAAAGTTTACAGTACAGTCAAAGTAAAATATAAGAAACAGATAAATAAAAATAAGCAGTTAGATAAACATTGGTCATTTCAATACAGGAAAGTCAGTTATTGTAACAACCTATTTAAAATTATTTACAACCAGTTCGAAGGTTTTTTTTATTTGAAACCTTCGAACTGGTTGTAAATCATTTTAAATAGGTTGTTACAGTAACTGACTTTCCTGTATTGAAATGACCAATGTTTATCTAACTGCTTATTTTTATTTATCTGTTTCTTTTATTTTACTTTAAATGTACTGTAAACTTTGTGCGTCAGTTAACAAACAGTTCTCGTTAAGGGCCAGTGGAGGACGAAACTGTCGAGCTTAAAAGAATTTCAGCTTTTCTTTTCCCCTGTGGACTACAACCTCATATATATACGTATGTATATACATATATATGTATATATTTGCACATATACATGCATAAATCTCTTGACCTAAGAGACGCAGAAGCTCTCATTGGTGCAAAGAAAAATGTTCGTGTTATTATTATTGAGACAATGCCTTTATATATAAATATATATAAAGTGTCTGACTCAAAAGTATTTGGAAAACAATCTAAAACTCACGTGATTAACTGCTTTGAATCTTAAAAATTATATTCTTGACTAATAAGTTCGATACGAATCTCAAATATGCTTGCAAAATTTGATTTCCGTATTTTTTTAATTTAAAAAGACAAAACTAATTTTTTTCCTGAGTGAATTACATAAACTTAAAGGTTAAATTTTAGGGTTCCCTTACTCATTTACATTAATCATTGGTGGTATAATATTATGAGGAAATCCGAAGCAAACCTCTTGGCCATAGGTTTAAGATAATGAAATCTGATTGTGTTAGCGCTCGCTTTACGGTTGCATAGTCTAAAAGTTTATAAGGATCTCTGCAGTTGTTCGCAAAAGATTGTCAAGTTAAATTACGTGATGCTAACGATAACGACTAGCAGTTGATAAAGATAAACTCCAAGCGTTGTTTTCTTATTCTACTCCGTAGCTCTCAACCTTCTTTGGCCCATGCACCCTTCATTTTCCGTCAAAATATCACGCCAACTCCCCTCTCTTCTTTCCAAAATTGTCTACCTCAAAAGGTGCATTACAAATAATATACAGAATACTAACACAAGATAGCGGAGAAAAAGCCCAGTGTGACCTCTCAGTAGAGCAGACCGATGGGCACTGCGTCTGCGTTCTGTGCGGTCCTATAAGTCTCCTAGAGTCAGTTTGAGCCTGGCAGTCTGTGGTCCCGATTGCCCCCAACCCCAACCCCAACCCCCCAACCCCCCGCCCCCGCCCCCCCGCCACAAACCCCCGCTCAAACTCTGAATTTTCCTCCCCCTCGGGGGGACTTCCCTCCTTCTGGTTTAGAACCACTGTATACCAAATTGAATGTGTGTTAAAGGCTGCGGAAACAAAGTTACTTTTTTACCCAGGTGTAACGATTGTACATGTGTTACAAAATAGTAATTATAATGATTTTAAACTAAGTGTAACGGTTGAACATAAAGCAAACAGAATAATAATAAAATCGATCACAATAATTTCCACAGGCTGGTAGGTTGTTCGAATTCCGGACTCGTTTTCCGATAAAACCACCCATTTTATACCACGTTTACTCTCAGGACAAAGAAGTAAGGTCAAACAGACCTCTATTGTTTGCGCTTTCAGGACTGTGCAAGAAATCGAAAGAGATCGCTTATCGCTCCATTACCTTCTGGGCCATAAATCCTCGCAAGAATTCTGCTCTGGAGCTCAAGAATTGACCTTATTTTTTCGCCCCTTACAGCTCTTCCAATACTTTTTACTTGAGTGCGTAATTCAACACGTTCCCATCTCAGATTTGTGAGTCTTTATACGTTTAAGGTTATGTATTCGGTAATTGGGATCTTTCCTAGATAGTGGTCCCCAAGGGTTTTAACCTGGCATGTAGCCACCTTTGCTGCGAGTTCAGTGCAAAGACTGTAAATATTATAAAGATAATGACCCCAAAGAAATATTAGCCCAAGAGAACGACCCTCGAACTTCGATGGGGGTCACTATCTAGGAAAAAAACTGGTAGCTGTTTCTTCCTTTTGTTTCATTCATCTCTCAGCAAGATTTGGAATTTCTAAACACGTCCGGTTTCCTACTATACAACCCTCTCACCTTTATGATACATGTGTACCATCCTGATACCTTTTCTCGTTTTCTGCGTTAGTTAAAAGCTCTGGATTCCCATAGACCTGTACCAAAGGCAGAGTTTTACCAAAATATTTACCATATTGCTCTTGTTATATTTGTTTGTTATCACATTAGGTTATCCGCGAAGAGACCTTATCGTTCCACATGACTAATTCAGGCAAAATTATTTTAATACTTTGTAGAAGGTAACTAGAAATATGTGACACATGGAAACGTGATTTTTCCATTACTGCGATTATCCCTCTGCATCTTTACGTCATCATCTTCATCTCGTTTATCTTCTTCTCTACCTGCCTCTAGGATTCTTAAGATACGAAAAAATACTTTAGTTTTTACTCTTTTTATGTTTTGGTATTATTCTTCATCATGACGATATTATTTCCACAATATTCTTCCGAATTTAAAAATCCTAAGTATTTTTTTAAGGATTCAGGTTACGGGGTATAATCACGTGATTAATTTAGCAGTATGCAGTCTCATTACATCTCCATTGACGACCCTGGCGAGGTGGTATGATGACATCCCACGTGTAGCAGAGAAAGAATATCTATCTTTTGCAGATGGAAAAAGAAACCCACAAGATTACAGAGTATAACTTGTTTACTTGTAAGTATTTACATATAATTTTACTTAAAACTCGAGTACTTTCAAGTCCTAACTGTGGCCCTTTCTCAAGTAATGTGAAGGGAGTCAGACAGGGTCAAGTCCCAGTCCAACCACCTTCACATCTCTTGAGAAAGGGCCTTAGTTAGGGCCAGAAAGTACTCGAGTTTTAAGTAAAATACTATGTAAATACTTGCAAGTAAACAAGTTATACTCAGTAATCTTGTGGGTTTCTTTTTCCATCCGCAGAAGAATATTGAAAGAAGTTTTTGTTTGGTTCAATAATATCTTTATGATGCAATGAGCTAAAACAGCAAAAACTGGGCCTCTTTTGAATAACATCCTTCGGAATATTTAGGTTTCTTTCTTAACATCCAACTTCTTACACACTTTTCACTGAAGGATTTAAAAACACACGTGGTCCAGATTTTATGCTCGAAGCCAGAATGAAAAAGAGAAGTAGGAAAATACGAAGAAAAGAAAAAAGTGAGAATAAGAAAAGGAAAATTTAGGAAGACAGTAAGAATGTTGATGCAATAAAGATAACCATTTTTATTTATTTTTTATTTTTGAAAAGGAAAATAATCGAATCCTTTAATTTTCTAGTTTTCTTTTATCCTCTCATCTTTCGTTTTGCTCTTAGATATATTTTTACATAAGAAAAAAAAAGGCTAAGGAAAATGTAGGATCTATGACGCTACCTAAACGCTGTCTATATAAATATAAATAAATAGATATATATATATATATATATATATATATATATATATATATACATATACTACATATATATATATATATATATATATATATATATATATATATATATATACATATATATATATATATATATATATATATATATATATATATATATGGGAAATGCTGCTGTAATAATTATTATTCTTTATTCTTAAATAAGTAGAAATTAATCGAATGTTTTAATTTTTATCTTTCATGTACCCCTTCCTCTTTCGTTTTGCTGTTAGACACATATTTAGGTAAGTTGATAAGAAGGAAATGAAATTGCAAGGTATAGAGAGCTGCCGAAAGGATTTGGATATATGCAATATATAATGTATATACGTATATGTATAAATATGTATATGTGTGTATGACTATTTTTTCACACTTGAAATTATATTTGATGTGATATTCAAAGGATGAAAATATAACTACTGGTTATTTGCTAATACGTATACAGGAATGCTACTCTCAAAGCAATTATCCATTAAGCTGTCCAACCCCTGACCGTGAATATAACACAAATTCGAATCTTTTAAATAGAACTCTGATATCATTCACGTCATGAAGTACAATAGATGTAGGTAAAGGAAATGAACTGAATTTCCTCCTATTTCCAGGCTTGGTATTTTGCTAAAAAATTTAATGATTGAATTGTTGCTATTTGATTTACCGCGAACATTTATGAGGTGAAATAAATCAGAACCCCGACAGAAACGAGTATTATATCAGCCTTTTAATAGACTAAACATGAATACAAAAAATGCTTTGCGTATGTGTGTATATATTATATATATAATTATCAACTTGAAATTGCTCATGGTCTATTAACAACAAAGTTGATACTGATTTTATATGACCAATAGTTGGCATAAAACGCAATAAACTTATTTCTTAAACATGCTACATCAAGTAAAATATTAAATTTACTGTTGTACTATCTTTAATAACTCGGAACAATGTTTTGTATACGTTTACATATATGTATATGTATATATATATATATATATATATATATATATATATATGTATGTATGTATGTATGTATATATATATATATATATATATATATATATATATATATATATATATAATTATGTCAATATGTAAACAAAAGATTGTTTTAAGTTATTAAGGATAAGTACAACGGTAAATTTAATATTTTAATTGATGTAGCATGTTTAAGAAATACGTTTGTGTTTTATGCCAACTATGGGTTATATAAAATCAGTATCAACTTTGTTGTTAATAGCCCATGAGCATTTTCAAGTTGTATGTAAAGGTATGTATGTATGTATTGTATGTATGTATGTATGTATGTATGTATGATGTATGTTATGTTATGTATGTATGTATGTATGTATGTATAATAATAATAATAATAATAATAATAATAATAATAATAATAATATTAAAAACACCGTATAAAAACTACGCTATACTCATGTCTTTCATGGGTATAGCGTAGTTTTTCAATACCCCAATACTCTTAAAAGGAGAATTATCAAGACCAATATCGGAGTGTATGCAATAGGGTGCTGGTGAAATGGGGCGTTCCCTGGACCAGAGGAAACGGGAACATATTGCAGCCTGCGATTTCGGTAATGTTTACAGTGCCATTGCTAAGCACACTTGGGATTCTGAGCATGCCATTGACTTCAGGGAAGGCAAAGTTATCTGTAAGAGTGCGGAAGGACCACTAGGAGGATGGTGGAAGGAGCTCTCATAACTTGAAATGACACCTTTGAGGGGAATACTGATATTAGGAATAATTTATTTTTAGCGAAGAGATTTGCACAAGGGCCAGAATTAAGAATTTCAGAAATGTGTACAGCCCTCTTCAATCTGATAATGTAGATAACCACCCTTCGCTTGTTCCAGAGTCGGTAGATCAACTATCATTCAGGAGGAAGAGTAGCAAATCTCTTCTCTGAAGATAAATCGTCCCGCCTCGCAGATCAATGAGAATTCTGGAAAGGAATATGCTGTTTAAGCTGTCTGTATTCGTTCATGAATATGTGTAGCATGTGCCTAATCCACTTAGTGACGTAAATAGTGCTGTGAAAGTGCGTTCTAACTTAGTGTATTAGGGCCTAGTTGACTTGATGCGCATTCTCAAACGGCCCCCGCGCAGATTTTCCTTAGTGACGTCACGGATACGTCATGGTTACGTCATCATTTCTACCAACTAACAGAGCCTTGCTATGATTTGAAAGTGAAGTTTTAGAGTTTTCTTGTGAAATGGCATCTTGTTATTGCGATCGTCAACACGATGATAACCAACTGGACTGCTCTTCATGTAACAGGAAAGTACATCGGAAATGTGAGGGAATATTATAGAAGACTACAGAAAGGTAGAGAAGTCATTTCTATGGATGTAAGGGTCTTAAATTCTACTGTTAGAAGATGTGAGCCCAATTTTTCGGAGTCAGTTACCTTGAATGAGCTTGGCCGAAAAATGGAAACGTTAGAATTAATGGCAAGAGATATGTTTTGCTTCATTAGAAAAAACAAATAATTGAACTGAAGACGGAAAATCAATTTCTTAGGCTGGGGGTTACTGGTGAGCTACCTGTAAAGGATTTGAAACCAAGTTATTCTGACGTGGTGAAAGAGAGAAATTTGATTTTGATTGCTGATGAAGATGAGAATGAAGCTACCACAATGGAAGAGAAGAAAGTATTACAAAAGTCCTTGGGAATATTCAAATTAGTAACGTAAAGCCTACGAAAAAAGGTTCACTGGTCGTTGACTTTCAGACAAGAAAACAAGAGAAAATGCTCAAACGAACTCTGGACCAGACAGCTGATGACCATAAATTATGTTCAACTGTACTTCAGAAGATGTCTCCTAAAATCACCGTTGCCAATGTTAGTAATCAAGAACAGATGGATGACGTCTTGCCTGCGATTTTGAAGAAGAATAACATATTTCAAGGTATTAATGTAAGTCCAGATGATATGAAACTAGTATCAACTAGAGAAGCTAAAGATGGTAAATCGTATAATTATACTTTTAAATGTACACCTATCATTAGACGCAGGATATACGAAAATGGAGATATACTTTTCACCAACTTTGGTCGACATAAGGTATGGGATAGTTATCATGTTATAATATGTAATTACTGTCAAGGATATGGTCATTTTGAGTCCAAATGTAGAGTCAAGGCTTCGAATGGATCTAGGATATGTGGACGTTGTAACGGAACTGATCATGAGACAAGGCATTGTCAGTCTGAAAGTTTTAAATGTCATCATTGTGCGCGAATGAACCTCTCCGATAATCAACATGCTGTTTTTGACTGGAATTGTCCATCGAATGTTGCTGAGAGGAAGCGAATTGCCCAACAGACTGATCATGGATTCCAGTAATAGAAGAATAAAATGTGCCTTACTGAATGCGCAGTCAGTGCGCAACAAGACACGAATTAAGAGAATTAATCTGTGAACAAGGAATAGATGTGTTCGCTATAACAGAAACATGGCTAAGTGCTACTGATAATTTGAAAATTAATGACCTATTGCCGGACACTCATAAACTTTTTCACACACCACGTAATTTTGGTCAGGGAGGTGGGGTTGGCATTGTTTTATCCAAAACATTTACAAACGTTAGAACTAGGGTTGTTGGAGCGTTTGTGAGTTTTGAGTATTTAGCCTTGGAGTTTAAGGCCTATAATGTACAGTTTTTATTTTTAGTAGTATATCGTCTCCGCAGCTAAGCAAGGCTACGTTTTTAGAAGACTTTTCTGTATTCTTGGATTGTTTTGAAAATGAAAAATGTAATGTATATATATGTGGAGATTTTAATATGTGGTTAGAGGATTATAGAGATACAAATGTAAAGAAGTTTATTGATATAATGAACAATATGAATTTTGTTAATAAGGTGAATGTATTTACCTCTAGGTCAGATCATATTTTGGATGCTGTGTTTTGCTTTACGGGTGATAATTACTTTATGAATTTGATAGTGGAGCCAGATTTTTCTATCTCTTTTTACCACAAGCTTATTATGTTTGATATTTCAGTCTTATTACCAAGTAAACTTAGGACTAAAATAACATTTAGGAACAAACGGTTATTAGACTGTACTTTACTAATAGATGTGGGTGTTACTGTTATTGAGGAAAAATATAATGAACCCTGTGGATGTACTGACTTAGATAGTAGCAGAAATATTTCTGTAGGTGAATGTGTGGTCTGTCTTGTTGCTTTGTATTTTTCTGTATTTTCCAAAGAATATGATAAAATGTGCCCTGTGGCGGAGAAAGATATTGTCATAAAAGACAGCTCCCCATGGTTTCAATGCTGCAATTAGGAAGCTAGGAAAAAACGGAGGTTGGCAGAGTCACGTTGGCATAAGCATAAAACAAAGAGAAATCGAATGTTATATGTGGAAGCTAGGAATGAGGTAAATAGATTATTAAGAGATGTAAAGAAGACATATTATAATGAAAAAGTAACTGAGGTTGGGTCCAATATCAAAAGGCTGTATTCTGTGTTCGATGAACTTTTAGGGAAAATTAAGAGGCAAGTTTTACCAGACGGGAGGTCTGAGCTTGAATTGGCAAATGAATTTGCTGAATTCTTTGAGTCAAAGGTTGCCTGTTTACTTTGTAACTTCACAACTGATGTTTCTTGCCCCTATCCTTACTTTCCTGATTTTCCTTTCTCAAAGTTTTGCAGTTTAGGCCAATTTCACTCGATGCTTACAAAACTATGTTCATTAGTTCTGGCCGCTCTTATTGCAGTAACGATCCTTTTCCAATAAATGAGGTCATCGACGCCCCGAACATAGATAGGTTACTGCAATTGCAGCTTCGAATAGTCAACTTGAGTATTACTAAGAGCTTAGTCATGCCCTCTGAAAAAGTTGCTATCATTAAACCATCTCTTAAAGGATCCCTTGATCATCAAGAATTGAAATCTTACAGACCAATTTCTAACTTGTCTTTTTTGTCAAAAATGATCGAGACTTCCGTTTTAGATCAACTCAGTCAGCACTTGAAAGTAATTGGAGCTATTCCTGAAGATCAGTCGGCTTATCGGAAATTCCATTCTACTGAAACAGCTCTTTGTGCCGTAATTAATGACTTGTTAGGTTTCTCCGATGACGGTAAATGTAGCTTGCTTATTCTCCTAGATCTTAGCGCTGCTTTTGATACAGTGGTTCATGAAGTGTTAATAGAGGATATGACTGCTATTGGGATCGATGGGGATGCTCTTAAATGGTTTCATAACTATTTATCGAATAGATCTTTCAAGGTGAAGGTTAAAGATAGATATTCTGAAAGTAGAAAGCTCACCACGGGTGTTCCACAAGGAAGCGTACTTGGCCCGGTTCTTTTTAGTATTTATACAATCGAGTTGTCTTGGATATTTAAATTACATGGCGTTCAATGTAAATTTTTTTTGCTGATGACACCCAGTTCTATTTAATAGTAGATGACATTATTGAAGATCAAGCTGTTATTGATAGACTTATGGCAGATGTTTCGAAATGGATGCAAAGGAAAAAGCTGAAACTAAATGAAAATAAAACTGAATGTATCCTAATTGGCACTAAATATAACTTAAGAAGGTTTGATAACGTTAATAGCATCTCCATCAATAAGGAAAATATTTTGTTAACTGATAAAGTCAGAGATCTCGGGGTAGTAGTTGATGGTTCTTTGACATTTGATGAACATATTAACAATGTGGTTAGGACCGCAAATTATCATCTGAGGAATATCGCATCCATTAGAAAATATCTTAACGAAGATGCCACTAAGCTGCTAATTAATAGTTTGGTAGTTAGCAGAGTAGACTATTGTAACTCGTTGTATTACAATTTACCTAATTATCGTCTTAAGAAACTTCAAAGGATTTTGAATAGAGCTGCTAGACTAATTGTTGGTATATCCCCGCGAGAACATATTACTCCAACCTTAATTAAATTACACTGGTTACCAGTCAAAGCAAGGATTATTTTTAAACTTTGCGTCTTAACATATCAAGCTATTAACACGGGAGAGCCATTGTATCTTAAAGGTTGCCTGAAAAGATACGTAGTAGGGCCTGGTGTTCATACACGCCTTTCCCGTGATGATTTCAGACTTGATGAGCCTCGTGCAACGACCACTCTTGGTACGAGAACTTTTAAGCACTAGATTGTATAATCAACTTCCGGCATCAGTTAAGTGTGCTGGAAATATCTTTCAGTTCAAAAAGCTATTGAAAACCCATTTATTTTCACTCAGCTATAACACTGAGACAAATGCAATTAACCCGCTTTACATCACATAGACTTTTAAATTTTTAACTATAATATAAGTGATTTGGAAATCCCGTCTGAACGCTTAATAGCGAAAGCAGGGATACTTGATAAACCGTCAGACATAGACATAGACATAGACCCAATGACTTGTTCGCTCATTTTAACCTTGTTTATCCGTTTCAGTTTTTTTGTATTTATTTCTATTTCTTCACCATTATTGTGTGTCTTCTTTAGTTTAGCGATCAAGTCCACAGAAGGATGAAAAAAAAAACTTGAGTTTTGTAAATATTTCTACACATATATTGCGTCTTGCTAAACAAGAATTTTACAGAGCATCCTTCTGTATTTGTCTTGACTTGTGTTGTTTATTTATTTTTTTTATGTTTACGTTTAGTTTAACGCTGTCACTCCTCTAGGTCGGTCATTAACCTCATGTTTTGTAACTCTGTTCACTGCTGCTTTCAATTTTTATATATTTTATGTTCATTTATCTTTCATTTTAATGTATGTCTTTTTTAGAATTTAATTCTTTAATCTTAATGTGTATATTTCGTACACTTCGTAAGAATAATTTTTAGCTTTTGCATTTCTGAATTTTCAATTTTCAGTTATGTTTTTACAATTTTACTAGGAATTTTATTTTTCATTTTAACAGCCCAGATGATGTAAATAATTGGATAATTACGAAACATCGCAATAAAGACAGCCTGTACATCTGTGTGTGTCCTCTTCCCTTTATTGATGATTATTGATATGGATTGACTCCTGACTCCTTACACTAAGCTCTATATATATATATATATCTATATATATATATATATATATATATATATATATATATATATATATACTATAAGATATATATATATATATATATCTAAGCGAATACCACGGGAAAATGATAGTCAGAAATCCAAGCGCTTTCGTCTTTACTCAGACATCGTCAAGGAGCTACTAAAGTACAATTGGGGAGGAAGGTCTCAGATACAAACAAGATCAGGAATACCAGATGGTTAATTATCAAAAGGGTAAAAATTAAAAGGGATAATCCAGGATTATCGGATATCACAAGATTCAATGATATCATTGAATCTTGTTTTATCAAGTCAAATAATAGAAATGTTCTAAATTTAAGTCTTGGTTTATTTAAACTTGATGCTTTCATAATGAAAAAAGTTGTAGATAAATATAAGCAACAAAATTAATATATTCAGTTTTTACATGTTTTGGACTGTAAAGATACTTTGTAATTTCGGTTAGGGTCAGAATCTGTTTAAGTTTGTGACCGTGTGATATCCGATAATCCTGGATTATCCCTTTTAATTTTTACCCTTTTGATAATTAACCATCTGGTATTCCTGATCTTGTTTGTATCTGAGACCTTCCTCCCCAATTGTACTTTAGTAGCTCCTTGACGATGTCTGAGAGACGAAAGCGCTTGGATTTCTGACTATCCTTTTCCCGTATTATTCGCTTATTTATGAAGTCACGTGCATCTACTGTGATTTTTTAAGAATACATACACACACACACACACACACACACACACACACACACACACATATATATATATATATATATATATATATATCATATATATATTATATATATATATATATATATATATACATATATATACACACACATATATATATATATATAATATATATATATATATATATATATATATATATATATAACTACAAGTTGAAATCAGGCATCCAATCACATAAAAATTCCTACAAGCTAAAAGCAATATTTGGTCGTCCCGAAAATAACGTTCAACCATTACACCACTCACATGAAATTACGAAGTTGTTTCATCACGGATATTACAAGCCCGTGACAAAAGGCAGCAGGATAGAATTCGTTATTGGAATATTAGCATCACTCATAAATTGGCCAACACAGACTAATTCAGCGGTGGGACTTCTATAAAGCTACCTGAAAAACACGCTTTTATATCAAGCTTCCCAATTCATAAGCGCATGTTTATTTTTCATTAGTCTTCGCATTGCCTTCCACATCGGTAGCGTAGGGAAAAATTTGCCATTTTTACGCGGTACTTTTAACGCTTTTAGTGAGCATTTGCATTGATATTATTAATATTATCTATCTTATTTCTCTCATAAGCATTGAACTTTATTAGGGTACGTATTTCTTTACCCGTGTCGTAGCAAAAATACGCCTTTTTTCACAAGGCATTTACAGCTCTACTTGCGGACATTCGCTGAAGTAAATAATTAGTAAACAAAATCTCTGGCTGTCCGCGCTGTTAATACCGTGAACAAAGAAAACTAGGATTCAGGAGATCTAATGCCTGAAGCTCAGTCCCGAATTAATTATGAATATTGCCTGAATTGACAATGATTGTAATGGGATTCAGACTACAAGGTTCTGGGTTTGAGTGAATATTTCCGGGTAACCTCGAAGGTTTTTAGTCTGCGTCTCAGTAAATATTATAGCCACTCTTCCCTTCCATACTGAAGGGAAATGCTCATGATTTGTCGAAGCCATTTGTGATTACAGTATAAAAGAATTATTAAAATTCTTATCCGTTATATTCAGGAACACCAAAACAAGTGTTCGTGTTTATGACATTCACGTATCAGGAACGGGTAGCTGTGCGCTGTGTATCAGTTAGAAAAAATTTACAACGGAAACTGAAAATGCTGTAAAGTGAAGAGACGCCGAGAAGGGAGACTTCACTTTTCAGTTATGAATACTGGATCTATTTCTGTGAAACGAATCCTAGACTGTATGTCAACAAGGCATTGGTTTCCAAGTGTATGTATAGGTTTCTGTGGCCGCATCAATGTTTGAGTGCTTGGTGAAACCATCTGCCAATATTGATATTTAATGGCAGTCATTTCCTTCCAGTTTGATATTCATTTATTTCTAATAACAATTTAAAAGACTGATTGAATAATCCTATTATATCTAATAAACGAATATGGGGTCAAGTTATTTTCCTGTTTGGTTTTCATGTTTGCTTTTGCATATGAGAGATATATGTTGTTCTGTTTGCTAGAGTTATAGAAAGATCGATTTTATAACTAAACTAATACACTATGAATAAAGAGAAATCTGATTAAATTGGCGTAACAAGAAAATGCTGTGCGTTTACAAAGATCTGAGACATGACGAGGAATAAAGATTCCTAGAGTTGACCTAAATTTTAAAGGACGTTTTTACAAGAAAAAGTGTCGCTAGTTAGACACTTTAAACTGCACAGGTTAAACAACCCCCACTACGAGCACTGTAAATTATAGGAATTTGTAGCAATGAATTGATATAAAAAAAAAAGCGTTTTTGGTTACACCCTTCACGGTGCTGGATTGCCAGATTTCGTTTTCAATATTTGAAATAGCATAAAGGACTATATGGTTTCTGCGACGACGAAGAACCCATTTCCAGCACCTGTTGGGTTATCAATCACCTGTTGAGGGCGCTCTATGAGCAATTAAACCCTGATTCATATAAACCCGTTTGACAGTTCTGGAGACATTTTCCTTCAAAATGCACACATAAAAAGGGAAAAAAAGGCCTCTTTGTTAGCAGAGCTAACAGTTGCAATTATGTACACAATCTTGCAGGGTTGGTTGTTCTGAATTCTGTACTTTGATGGGTTCTCATTTAACTGAGCCTTTTGATTCACTATTTAATTAAACTGCTTCCCTTCCCACTCTCAGTCTCCTTTGCCCTCGTACACTGAGAGGAATGGATTTCTGGCCCCTCCGTTGTTCAACAAATCGAGATTGTGAGGTGGAAATCACTCATTGATGTACGACAGAAAATAGACGATAGATTTCAAAAGACTTTCATCGTTCTGATATTATTCGCTTTTTCTGTTAAGCTCCCTTAGGAAAGAAATCCTTTAGATTGTGAGCAGTGAACAGAGAAGCTAGTTGGAAGGGTTGATTTTTTTAATTGGATCAACTTTCCGAATAGTTTTGAAATCAACTATTTCATTAGAAGAGTATTCATGTTCAGTTTGTAGCAGTTATTTTCTTTTTTAAATTCAACGGTACCATTTTAGAGCTTCATATTTCCTATCGTATTCATTAGACTTAAAAAGGGTAACAGATATTGATATAAAAACACAATTTAGTTCTCTCTCTCTCTCTCTCTCTCTCTCTCTCTCTCTCTCTCTCTCTCTCTCTCCTTCATGCAGGTTGATTGAACCATTCCTTATAGCGCAGCAGATATCTAGATATGAATAACTCACCTAGTGACCTTGTATCAGGTCCGATGCACTTCGAAATCATGGAATTTGAATTTCTTCCAATCAGTTCAGAATCACTGATATTGTATCCAGCTTTCGGTCGGCTATTTTTCAATTTAGAAAATAAAATATATTATCAATCTACGTTTCCCTCCACCAAAAAATATGTAACTGCACACGCATGTTGGTAAATGAAAGAAATTAATTTTCAATGTAATTATGCATTTATATATTCCTATATATACTAATAATTAATATAATGATTATATATATATTTATTATATATATATATATCATTATATTATATATATATATAATAGATGAAGATAGATCGGAATAGATAGATAATATTATTATAATATAATATATTAATATATATATTATTATATTATAATATATATATAAATATAGATATAAATATAAGATATATTTTTATATATATATCATTGTATATAGTATATATATATGTATGATATTATTGTTAGAAAATGTAGCACATCTTTAAATTGCAGATATTGTTATGCAAAGTGCGTATTTATTAGCATATAAACATACGCACACAAAAACATGTATTATATGTATGTATGTACTGTATGTATATTAGTACGTATTTGTATATATGTAAATATATGTGTATATGCGTATATATATAACTTATATATATATATATATATATATATAAGATATATATATACCTCACCCACATACCAATTTGCCTGAGCAGTCACCTTGAAGTAAAAAACCAAGTGGTAATGAAAGATATGAATTCACTGAAATGTTTCGTCCTCTGATGTACCTATTGAGAGACGCCTTTGAATATTAGGTTTCAAGACTAAACCTTCAAGCTATATTTTTTCACATTTTAAAACTTTTACACCTGCTTCTCTATCTCTCACATTTATATATATATATATATATAATATCTATATATATATATATATATTTATATATATATATATACTTATACATACATGTAGTATATACATTAGTTTACAGATATGTATACATGTATGCATATATATATATATATTATATAGATATATATATATATATATATATATATATATATATATTATATATATAGAGATATTTCTTATACACGTGTATATATATCTATGCATATATATTGCTCATATATATTATATAACGGGTTATACTATTCCATCCCTGGTTTTCTTACTATTCCAAAAGTCCCTAAAGATAACTGGAAACCTGTGGTTGTCTGCTTGATACTGTTGAATTAAGAGTATAAATCTGTGCTAGTTTCATCACAAGATGGTATGAAAGAGATATGTAGCCTGTAGTTGGATGGGGGAGTAACTTTTTAGTATTAGATATTTGGTAAACCACTTCGAACTCTGCCTTCAAAATTTTATTAATTCTTATAATATTTCACATTATATATATATATCATATATATATATAATATATATATATATATATATATATATATATATAGTGTCAACAAAATCATAATATAATTATTGTCTCATTTCCCCTTTTTATAGTTAATCAGGGTAAGAATTTGTTGTCACTTATTAGATATCATATTTTAGACTTTCCATTTCCTGTTCCATCGAAATTTCATTGTGATTGAGTGTTTTGTAATTTCAAAGCATTTTCTGAGATGTGCGTTGAAGCACAGGTTATCGTCACGTCTTCTCTCGTCACATGTGTTGTCGTTGTTCATTTATCGATTCGAGAGGTAAATCATTTGAGAGTCTGTACGATATGTTCAATTGGTTTTCTTCCGTAGGGGTAGTGCCGTCAGTGCACCTTATGCGGTGCACTGTAGGCATTACGTAAGATTCTTTTCAGCGTCCCTTCGACCCCTAGCAGCAACCTCTTGCGTTCGTTTTACTGTACCTCCTTTCATAGTCTTTTTCTTCCTTCTTACTTTCAACCTTCTCTTAACAATTGATTCATAGTGCAATTGTGATGTTTTCCTCCAGTGCAACTTTCAACCATTTTTGCTGTTAATTTCCGTTTCAACCTTGAATGACCTCATAGGTCCTTTGGCCCAACTTCTATAATCGATTCAATTCAAATGGTTTTCTCTCTGTGAAACCCGATTCTCAGCGAAATCATTACAAAGTAATCGAGTATTTCACGTGTGTGTGTGTTGTGTTTGTGTGAGAGAGAGAGAGAGAGCGAGAAGAGAGAGAGAGAGAGAGAGAGAAAATGCTTACTTTCCAGCATAAGGTACAAATGCTAAATTTGAGAGAGAGAGAGAGATAATGCTTACCTTCCAGCATAAGGTACAAATATTAATTAGAGAGAGAGAGAGAGAGAGAGAGAGAGAGATAATGCTTACCTTCCACCATAAGGTGCAAATGTTAATATTTCTAAACTTAAATGCGAGTACTGACTGTGGATAATTGTCTGTATAATGAACAGGAATAATGAACATACCTGTGATTATTGGACGTGCTTCTCATAATCACGTGGACTACGTTCTCATTATCTTGAATTACTGTCTGAAAAGGAATTTAGAAGATATAATTTTTTATATATGCCCAATCATGTGCGCGTGCAAGCGAGTTAAACCACACACACACACATATATATGTGTATATATATACGATATATATATATATATATATATATATATACATATATATACGTATATATATATATGATATATATATATATATATATATATAATATATATATATATATATATATTGCGGGCACGATTGGTTGTTTTGACTTGGAGTGTTGCATGTTTGTTTAAACACCGAAGGATTTCTTGTTATTCGTCATTAAATGGCGTCGATATAGCAAAGTTCATTAATATAAACAATGTAACAATCGCTAATGATAAATAAATGATGTTATATATAAGAAGAAATCCTTCAGTGTTCAAACAAAGTCGGGATTTCGTTCGAGCCCATACAAAAGGAAAGTTTATTTACTCAACCAAATTTCCACAAGCAACTGTATTAACCAAAGACCATCTTATTAAGGGATGTCGTATTGAATGTGTATAATCCCGCAATGTGCATAATATGCTTAGTCCCAGGGGATTAGTAGGAACTGCGTGCTAATGCAACAAAGCAGTCTAGCGGATTACGTATCTCTCTCATCGTTGTGATGTTCTCATTTCTCTCGTGGATTTGGCTCTTTAGTGCTTTCCAATCTTTTCTGAAGGAAGAGGCAAATAGATTAGACAGACGGACAGAGAAGGAGAGGGGAAGGAAAATAATAACAAGTATTTAGTATTTAGTTATCATGTATTTTTTTTCTCTTGTCAGAGAGAGAGAGACTGAGAAGAGAGACTTGAGAGAGAGAGGACGGGAGGACGACGGAGGAGAGAGAGAGAGAGAGCGAGCACAAACTTCCATTCATCTGTATTTTATTTTTTGCGTGTGCTTGTGTAACACAGATTGTCAACAACTTACGAAGTTTACTCTTAAATATAAAAGAATCTTTATCAATATAGTGAGGTGTAGGATTGTACTTTTTCTTCTAAGAATATTTCAGCCCCAAATTTGCTTAAACATGGCTGCCATACTTTCCTCTTTGTAGGGAAGTCTGCGTCTGTATATTCCACTTTTAGACTTACCGTCGTCCAGTTGAGGGTCAGCCTCTGTTCCCAGAAGGCCCTATGCGTTAAAAAAGAAAATAATTCAGAGATTTTTAATTCGTTACGTCCTGACCGTCCTTTATATTATCGTGATGCTTTAAGGTATGAGTTAGTAATTTAAAGAAATTTTTTTATCAATTACTCGTTGAAATGTTTCGAAATATATTAAAAAAATAAGCCATAAAACCCTCAAACGAACATCGTCCTTTAGTATCGTCCGCTAGACTTTCGCAAAATATAAAAATCGGACAACATAAATCTGTTTCACGTTTACGAATTGATGAGATTAATCAGATCCAATCATATCATCCGGCTCATCTGCTTACTCTCTTATTAATCTCCAAGATTTACGTTATTATTCTCTCGGAGAGCGAGTGAGATGGATGGAAAAATTTTCAGTTCTGATTCCCTCTATTTTTTTTCTTTTTTGTATGAATAGGACTTGGCCATAATTTTTTTGGTTGGGGGTGGGTGTTTGTTTTGTAGAATAGGAAAATATTTTGTGAAATTTTATTATATAATTTTTCTGTCACATAGACTTATAAACAAAATGAATTATTTACATGATTTTGTATCGCAATTTCGTTCAATCGAGGATTACAATAATAGGCAACTAGCATTTTTATTTACTTATTTTATTTTATTTTTATTTTTATGTTTGTGCATGAAGAGAATCTAGTTAATTTGTTTTTGTTTGTTTTATAGAATAGCAAGCTAATTTATCTGATGATTTTTCATAAAACCTAACGATTGGTCTTAGACTTCTAAAGTAAAAGACTTCTAAAGTACAGCAATTATTGACATGGTTTTCTATCATAATTTCGTTCATTTGAGGAATGCGATCCTATGCAACTATCAGAACTATCGTATGAATATATCATATCGTATAAATATCCAGCAGAATGTCCCTACGTTCGCTATTCCAACCAGCTTAAAGCTGACTCAACAGTCCGACTTCATCGTCCTCAGGGAGACGGTTTGAGCGCTCTCGCTTCTTGATGAAACGCGTCCCAAAATTCACGCTGAGTAGTAGACCTTTGAAACTTCTAATGCTTTTTTTTTTTTGTTTTTTTTTTTTTTTTTTAAACCTTTTATCCCAGAATTTCCCCAAAACGTCAATACTTTGTTTCGTCTACCCGGGCCAGACTCATACTTAGAGTTTGAAGCTTCTGATGTTTCAAGCTTTCTTTGGTAATCTCATCCCAGAACTCGTCATATATATCACATCTTTTATTTTGTCAGTAATGTTGTTTATTTATGATACCCTGCTACTGAGCAGCTGAACCTCCTTCATTTGATGTATGATTTAAAAATTTATTTTATTCGATTTCAGCTGTTTAGGACGAATTTCCAGATTATGAATAATATTGAAAAGCATTATGAAAATTAACTCCGAAAATATAGCCTAGAGAAACTATTGTGCTAAATTTCTTTCCGTCTCTCTCTCTCTCTAAAAAAATATCAACTTCACATATTGCTTCCTTTGTCTCTTTCTCTATACAGGTAATGATGTTCAATCCACCTCTCTCTCTCTCTCTCTCTCTCTCTCTCTCTCTCTCTCTCTCTCTCTCTCTCTCTCTCGCTTATTTTTACTAGTTTCTTACTGTCTCTCCTTTTCTATATGCGTCGTAATGTTTATCTCTCTCTCTCTCTCTCTCTCTCTCTCATCTCATCTCTCTCTCTCTCTCTCTCTCTCTCTCTCTCTCTCTCAGAAATGTTAACTTCATTTATTTCTTCTATATATTTCTGTGTATGTAATAATGTTCATTCCTTCTTCCTCTCTCTCTCTCTCTCTCTCTCTCTCTCTCTCTCTATTAAGAAATGTTAATTTTACTAGTTTCTTACTATATCTCCCCTTTTGTATATACGTCGTAATGTTTCTCTCTCTCTCTCCCTCTCTCTCTCTCTCTCTCTCTCTCTCTCTCTCTCTCTCTCTCTCAGAAATGTTAACTTCATTTATTTCTTCCTATATATTTCTGTGTATGTAGTATTGTTCATTACTCTCTCTCTCTCTCTCTCTCTCTCTCTCTCTCTCTCTCTCTCTCTCTCTCTCTCCTTAAACTGATAATGTTGATGTGCATCAGGTCAGCCTCTTTTGCCACGCGATCTCTTCTCCTTCACATTTAAACTTCAAACGCCGGAAAGTTCGTTCGACAAAAGCAGTATTTTATGGCGCTGAAAACTAATCAACTCTTGGGGTACTTCCTGGTATGTGTTGATTATGCTTACGAGAGAGAGAGAGAGAGAGAGAGAGAGAGAGAGAGAGAGGGGGGGGGTGGGTGGAGTAAATTGAAGATATCTGCTATTATGGTGAGACCAAGAGCGCCATGAATCGTTTGTTTTATAATACTGTTAACTCTCATATCGTTCTCGTGTCCAGTATTTTGTCTCCTCATTGTTCTTTATTTACAAATTAGCTTTAAATTCTACTGTAATCAGTTTTAAGTAGTATAATGATTTGAATGTAATTTGAATTAATTGACAAAATTTATATTTCCGTCTGATATTTCCTATATAACGATATCAGGATTTGTCGTCATAGAACAGCCACAGCTTATCAAAGGATCCAGTATAGGTGTAGCGCCATCAGCACCGTATTTTTTCATTACCTAAGCGAGGTTCTCCTCCTGTTACTCCTTTGAAACCTTTATATCCTCAATTTTCCTTTCACCGCTGAAAGACCTCATGGGTCTCAGCACTTGGCTTTCGGACTAGATTGCATTGTAGTCTATTATCTACCAAAAGAAGCTTGCTGTTATCCATTGGTTGATTTAGGCACAGAAAATGAGTATCTAGATTCACAAATGGATAAATAAGCATAATGTTATGAAAGCTTATGAAGTGCTGACGGACATGACACTTCCGCTGAAGGTTTTTTTATCGAAACAACTAATCTTAATTCGAAAAAAAGTAAAAAACACGCACACACCCAACGCGTCCCCCCCCCCCCCCCCCCCCCCCCCACCCCAACCCCGTTGCCCCTTCTTGAAACAGAATTTAACTGAAATCCGTTAGTAAGTTGTTAGGCTTCTCATGAACCACCACATAGAGAGACTGCCAAAGACAAACAAACAAAGAGACTGGCAGAAAAACCGGCATATTCAAACAGACGGATTTCCGTAGGGGGTTAGTGGTGTTAGTTCACTTCACGTGGTGCACCGTAGGCATTACCCCATCTTCTTTGCAGCGTCCCTTCGGCCCTTAGCTGCAGCCTCTTTCATTCCTTTTTCTGTACCTTCGCTCGCATTCTCTTTTTTCCACCTGACTTCCCTCCCTTTCTAACAATTATTTCACAGGGCAACTGCGAGGTGTTCCTCTTGTCATACCATTCAGAATTCCTTACTGTCAATTTCCCATTCCGCGTCGAATGACCTCATAGGACCCAGCGCTTTGCCATTGGCCTAGGTTCTATAATCAAAACTATAAACAGACTGTTAGTGAGACACACACACAGCCAAACAGCAGACATACTGGTGATCTTGTTCTAGGGCGGTAAAGCTTGCAACGCTACTGTCTGCGTATGTATAAAGATGATTGAATTATAGAATATATTTCCTTGCGAAAATTGTTCTGCAGGAACGGAGTCTGAGAGAGAGAGAGAGAGAAAGAGAGAGAGAGAGAGAGAGGATAAACTGTAAGAAACCCTCCAACATTTGCCCACCCAACCTATGCATACCAATTCGCGAGTGCGTCAAAAAAAAAAAAAAAAAAAAAAAACTGACTTTTGCAGAAATTCTTGAACGGGGACGATACCTCCGGCCTTTGTCAAATTGATATCTCTCGCCCAACCAAACCGCAGAAAAAGGGGAAATTAAAAATTGCTGCGTGAGAGAAAAGCAATCCAGCATTTTGTCGCTGAGAAATTGCTTGCTACCTATTATTTTCGCTCGTTCGGAATTTGCTTCATATATCCTCCATGTGGGCAATGACTTTATATTCTTTATCACGCGCAAATTATTTGCTATACTATTTACTGCCTGGCAGCTGTGCGTTTTCCATTGGGCGGAAATTACTGGCAATACTTTACCACAGCTGAGATATTATCATCCTAGCCCCCTGTTTTCTATCTTTGAGAAACGGTCGTTT
>NC_087204.1:80954595-80964595 GCF_015104395.2 Macrobrachium nipponense | reverse complement strand
TTAGAACTTCTGGTAAAATTAGCTTGTACACTCCAGTTATTCTTCACCCGGAATTAAAAAAAAAAAATGGCGTTATCTTCCAGTCGGCGTTAATAAGTGTCTTTGTAGAGACTTTTCCAGCAGTTGAAGCATCCTTTGGAATTTTAAGGCCTCCTCGCCTGAATCCTTGACGAATCCACATCATGCGGCGTCACGTCTTGCCCTGAGAGCAAAATACTTGTTGTTGGAAAGTTTTGCTAACTTAATTAGAGGTTTAGTTTCTACCCAGAAATTATCTGTCTCTTAGGAGCTGGAGTCCTCCTTGGCTTTTGAGGCAGACAGACAGTTAGACACAGTGAGACTCAGACAGACACAGAGGGGACAGAGTTTGAAGAAAATTCTCTCCTTGCTTTATTTTTTCATTCATTATTTTGGATGAAAGGCTGTATGAGAAATAGAAAAAAATATGAGCAGTTTTTAGAACTCTTCATCAGACAAAAAAAAAAAAAAAAACTAAATACAGAAAAAACGTGACGTTCTTGACACTAGATAACCAAATAATTGCTCCCAAAACCGGAAAATTTAATTACAAATTATACTAAATGATTTAATAACACAGAATCATAGACGTTATTAAATATCATTAACAGAAGTCACGAGTATGCTTTCCAAGCTAGAGAGAGCATGCAAGATCATTAATTCTTTCTACAAACTTTCGGAATGCTATATTAGTTAAAGAAAGTACAATTCATGGTTTTCCAGGAAATGCTAGCTTACGTATGTGGTTCAAAACAAGGTGACGTTTAATGCGTTGACTTTGATATTTTAAACAAATCCTCAGAATAAAATTGGCATGTTATTTTTCACGGCTCATGAAAGGTGAATGAGTGAATGAAAATTAGTCGAGCCTCACAATCTTATCAAAATTTTTGGTGACCATGTTACATTCAACAACGTCATATAGGCGCAATCCATTACTGTTTGTGACGTAGATTAATTCTTGGGTGTTTCATCCTAGTTTTCTTCCTCATTAGCTTGGAGTCGAAGCTCTCTAGTCAGTGGCCCCGCCCTTCCTTCCCTTCTGTCGAGAGCAGAAAATTTCTGGTCAATCAATCAATGTTTTTTTTACACCTTTGTCTCAGAGGCGGACTTACTGCATCCTTTAGGACATCTCACAGCAACACTCTGTAATGATCATTATCAGTAATTCTGTTTAGGGTCATTTAAATAACGTACTGTTTCCCCTCTATCGCCAAGCGTTTGAAATCACGTTTCGCTTATCGGGGAGTAAGCCTTCAAACTTCTTTGTTGTTGTTGTTGCTGTTGTCATTGTTAGGGGGGTAGGAAAAGTGTATGGAAGAGCCTAAAATTTCTGAAAAAGGTGTTCCGCGTTGAGTTATAGATAAAGGAATTTTAGGATATAATATTTATGGTTTATTTATTAGATTGGAAATGTAAAACAAATAAGGTGCATGTTAAACAGTACAGAAAAATTATTTCTAATAAAATATAGCATATTTATTTTAATTTTCGTTGGTGAAACAAGGCTCTATAGGACTGTTGATTTTAGCAATGTTTTAATTTATTTTAATTTTCGTTGGTGAAACAAGGCTCTATAGGACTGTTGATTTTAGCATGTTTTAATTATATGGTGTACTGAATTTAGGTTATTTTTATGTTCAGTTATTTTGTGTTTCCACTTATAACTGAGAATATACGAATGTGTTTAATTTGCCTCTTTTTATTTGATTCTTTTTGTTAGTATGAGTAGTACTAATTATGAGTATGAGTATTGATTATGCGTGAGGCGAAAATCTTGCACGCATTCCAAGTAAGCTGGAGGTCGGATCACACCTTGTTGAGATCCTTGGGCTTTAATCTCCCAGCTGCTGCTTGTTCTTGGATGGAACTCAAGATTGGTTCCCATCGTTTGTTAGAACTGACACACACACACACACACACACATATATATATACATATATATATATATATATATATATATATATATATATATATATATGTATATATATAGGTGTGTGTGTGTGTGTGTGTGTTTCTTGTTGCTGAAGCGTCGTTAGGATGATGTGATATAAATGGACATTTGCAATTACTTGCATTTGCTGTCTCCAAATCAATGAATACCTGAGCTCGAAAGGCATTTGAGGGTGAGAGACGGCATAAACTTATAGCCTCTTCGGTGGTGGTTGTGATGGTAATTGCTTCATAGCAAAGGAAGATAAAGGAAAGGAAAACGCATTTTCGAGAAGTTCGGCAGCAAGGAGGCATTAGTGCATTGTGTTGGAGGTGCCTGTTCTCATGATGGTTCTAGAATCGACAGGAGTGTTATGGAACTCGACAGGCACCGACGTGACATGAGAAACGCCGCAATTTCTGATGCAATACCTCGTCTAGATTCATCTAAGAAGTTCCGGTAATCTCGGGAGTCTGTGATGCTCGCTGTAGGCCCCGCCCCCAGGATGCCGTATAGATATAACAGACAAAGTAGGAGAAAGAGAGATCATCAGTTAGTCACAGAGAGATATCCTCAGTAAGAGCCACAGATCAGATTATCAGTGAGAGATCAGCAGCAGCAGAGATCATCCGAGAGAGATAAGAGAAAAAGGGACCGACGAAGGATCAGAAGAGAAGTTGCTCGAGAGTTGGTTGGATTTTGGTCAAGCCACCTTCAGGAGTGGACGACCGAGTTATTTCGACGTTGGGGGGAGACTTCAGAGAAGACACATTCTGCTAGAGGTTTTGGGAAGTTCCTGCCCTTCAAGTATCAAGAGTAGACATTATTTTCTGCAATGCCGAGTCAAGAAGACGTCGGCAAGCGCAGTTCTCCTTTTGTGAAGCCATCGTTTCGAGTTGCCAAACTGTCTGGCAAGTACTTCCATTACCTCACTGTTCCCCCAGTTCATGCAGTGTAAGATTCTATTTTTTTTATGTAAATAGGAGACATCATTCTGCATTTATCCTTGTTAGTAAGCTTGTAAATAAACCTTTGTTGTGTTAGTGTTTCTTTCTATATTCGTATCCCCAGTTTCAACTGTTGGTGTTGGAATTTTTTTTTATTTCATATCGAACCTGAAACGGACCTCTCTCAGAGGCCATAACAGTGGTGTGTAGGTAAAAGCTTCACTGTCGTCCTGGATTTGTATGGTTTTAAGGGTTCGCACCCGGGAGCCGACAATTCTCTTATCGCCTAAAAAAATCCCCCTTCGGTTAAGCATATATGAAAATATATTAATTCCGAGGTAGAGCGAATTAGATATTAAAGGACATTTGTAGCTCGTTATATATATCTATATATATATATATATATATATATAATATATATATATATATATTTGTGTGTGTGTGTGTTTATGTATGGATGTAATAAATGCAAGCAGTTGCAAATGTCCATTCATAATACAACATCCTCCAACGATGCTTCAGCAACACGAAAAAGGAGAGTGTGGTAATTTACAGATCCTGCTATAAGCTCATCATGAGCAGGAAAATTCATACTAAGGGAAAAATTACTTTTTGCCAATTAACAATATTTTCAAGGGAAGATGAACCAGGATTAGCTGCTATCCCCTTCTGAACGACGCGTTGGAGAGCAAAGGAATCTTTTGTGCTCCAGTGATATTTTGTTTATTAGAAAATAAAGGCAAGAAGTTTCCTTAACGTCGTTCTTTCGTCTTACAGTCTTCGTTTATTAGACGCCAAAGCAATCTCCCGATAATAAGATTACTATTAACATGCGTGCTTTATCGCGAGAGACAAATGCAAGCAAAAGAACAGGGAACCGGATATTGGACGATTCTTCTTGACGGAGCAAAAGCCAGATGAAGGTAATATATTGCATTGCAAAAGTTAGGTTGCGATAAGACTTGGGATTGGCGTTTGGTGAATCGTTGTATTGGTTTGTTCTTATCTCTTCGCCTGTTTTGCTATCATAATTTCCCTTATAATATTTCTCTTTGTTTTCATTTTTTGTATATACGTATAATTATTTGTAGAATATATATAATTCGAGTTTTGAATGAACCTTTTCAAATTTGTTACGCCAGAAAATCCTATTAAATAATCAATTCATTTCTCCTTTCAAATTTATTTAGACACGTGACTTCTTTTATCTTGACTGACTTGTAACAATTATTTGTCTAAGCGCAGATGTTTTCCCTGAAGGTTTTTGTACCTTTTTGACTTTTGGTGGATTACACAATCAATTTATCTCTTCATCCTACGTTAGATAACTTGAGGTTGCCTTCCCCATCGATATCTAAATATACCGCTCCTCTATATTTCCTAGCAAGTCTTTTTACCTCTCGCCTGCTAGTCTCCTTGGACTTTACCAGATCTTGGTACACCGTCATTTAATTATTCTTCTGATATTCACACTTATACACGTTATTTATGCGCTTGCGTGCCTTGCGCACCTATAAAGATGAGGCAGCTGCCAAGGCGAAAAGGTTATGGAATTTATTATGCATTAACCTCATCCTCGGCCTAGTTGATGGGGGTAATTGGGGCGAATATAAACCGCGATGTGCGCACACAAACTGGATGAGAGTACGGAGGTGTGTGCAACTGAAAGCATGAATTCACACAGACACAGACACATACTCAGACCCAGATACGTATAAGCATTATACTCACGTATTTTTGCACCCACCATGTTAGCACAAAATTCTCTGACTTAGCATGTTCTTTTAGGCATATTTGCAGGTGCACTACAACGCTAGCACGTGCATACAACTCATACTGACAGACATATCTGTAATTAACCATTTATCATTGGCTCTAATCATACGTTTTTCTTTGCCCGCTCCTGATTAAATTCCATCCTCCCCAGAGAGGCTGGACTACCATCCCTTCGGGCTTAATTTATGCTGCCTTTGTTTTCCTACCGTTTCTTCTTCTCGTTTCCTTTAGGCCTATTCGAGGTAAGAGAATAGGTCGTCTACCTTCTCTGTTTTTGTTTATCATATACCTTGCTATTTATTTATCTGTCTATTTACCTATGAAGAAGCACCACACAGGAATTTCATGGCCAGGTGGATGAAGAAATTATAAGGAAACTCGATCTGTTACTGATAAACCACGGTCTGGTAGACCATGTTTTGATGAAGGAATTGTAGCATCGGTAGAACAATTCTCTGAAAGGAGTCCGAGAAAGAGATCGAATTAGACGAGTATCTTTGGAGATGAGGCTTTCAAAACCTACTGTGCGTAAAATTCTACAAGAAAAAAAAAACTAAATGAAAAAGTACATAATCAAAATGCATCAAATGATATTAGAAGAGAATTTTCATTCACGACTTACTTTCTATTATCAGCTCAATGAAAGGATTAATACGTACTGATTATACATTTTTAATGGCTATACAATTCCAGCGTGTTGCTTCTTTGTTTTCGTCGTCGTCTTCTTTCCCACCGTTATCCCTACATTCAGGGGTCGGTATCCTATGTACCTTCTCCACTGCCTTCTTTCAAAGGCAGAATCCTCCACCTAACATCTTCTCTCCATAGTTACCTTCACTTTATCTCGCCATCTAATTCTCTGTCTTCCTCTCGATCATCTTCCTCTAACAGGTTCCTCCTAAGCCCTCTTCACTCCCTCCCATCAACACATGCCCATACCATCTCAGTCGTGACTCTCTTATCTCCTCTGAAATCGTTACCTACCCTTCTTCTCTTATTTTATCATTTTCCAGTCTCTCAAGCAGCGATATTCCCACAATCCATCTCAGCATTCTCATCTCTGTTCTCTCAAGCTTTACTTCCTCTTTCCATCTTAGAGCCCTTGTTTCCGGCCATACATTAACACTGTTGCTTCTTCACTGTGTTGGGTTGTAAACCTTTTAGTAGCGGCTGTACATTTTAGCTAGGCCAAACAAATAACGTAGTTTAGTCTCTCTTTTACTGAAGCCATGGGTCAACAGCAGCTCTGAAAAAATAGTTTCAGACCTCGTTAAAAATATTTGACAAAACCAGTAATAAATAGAACTTCATAAGAACAAAAAAAACTAGACATCAAGCTTTTTTATCCATTTGCAGATTAATTCCATCATGAACACCTTTTATATATATAATTATATATATATATATATATATATATATATATATATAATATATATATAACCTATAATATATATATATATATATATGTGTGTGGTGTGTGGTGTGTGTGTGTGTGTGTGTGTGTGTATATACATATATATATATATTGTCAATACTAAGAAGAACATTCTTTAGCTAACGAGCTTTCGAGGTATAAAAAATCAAAGACTGAAAGGCAAAACATAAAAATGAAAATAAGGTGAAAGGTAAACAAACTACCCCACTCAAAGTAAAATGGCTAACGACCAACTTGTCCACCTACTAAGAAATTCCACGATAGCTCGTTGAATACCGGACGAGTTGTTGTTCAATTCCGGTTTCATTTTGATAAACAGCGACTCTGAAATTAAAAGTCCAGTCTATTGACTGGACCTTTTAAACACGATTTTTTATTTTATGTTTTGCGTCTGTTTTAGTTTTTTTCGTAATTTTATGTTTAATTTTTTAGTTTGTATGTGCTGTTCGTTTTAATTTTTTTGTTTTTACTAAAGATTTTAGCAAGACAATTCATTTTACTGTAATTTTAGTGATTTCTCATCCTTGTCAATTTTTCAGCCTGATATTGAGGTATTATACCTCGAAAGCTGTTCTTCTTAGTCTTGGCAATATAATTTCTAATTAAGCTAGATTTCTAAGTAGCCGCCCAATTACTGAGACTATACACACACACACACACGCTATATATATACGTATATATATATATATAGATATAATATATATATATAATATATATATATATATATATACGTTTATATATATATATATATATATATATATATATATATATATATATATATATAGTAGTGATGTCTCACCTCCACAGTGCTGATTTCTAGATAGAAAGTCTTTATAAATACCAAGTTTTGTCGAAATTTCTCAATGCGTTGCTGATTTATGCTGACACACACACACATATATATATATATATATATATATATATATATATATATATATATATATATATATATTTATAGTATAATAATATATATATAATATATATATATATATATATATATATATAATGTGTGTGTGTGTCAGCTAAAATCAGCAGCATTGAGAAATTTCTACCAAACTTGGTATTTATAAAGACTTTCTATCTAGAAATCAGCACTGTGGAGGTAAAGACATCACTAGCCCTAAAGGGCTTTATTAAAGGGGGACGAGGTGGGAAGGTAATGGCGTCCCTGAAACCGGGCTGGTTCTGTCCGTAGACCTAAATAAAGTTTACACATTTATCCTACCTAATTTCGGTATACACATGACTTAGTGTCTGGAAAAGAATACCGTTGGGGAGGTTAATTAACGACATCAAAGGCAACGAAGGGGGTGGGGGTTGGGACAGGGAGAAGGAGAGGAAGTGAGATGGAGGGTAGAGGGGTTGTTACGCAGGAAAGAAAGATGAACAGAGTAAGTGAGAGAGAGAGAGAGAGAGAGGAAGTGATACAGAGAGAGTAGAGAGGGAGTTAGAGAGAGAGAGTTTATTGGTTGTCATTCATTATTCCCAGGCATTATATATATATATTATAATTATATAATATAATTTATATATAATATATAATATATATATATATATATATTATAATATATCATATTATTAATATATATTATATATATATATTATATATATACGTATTATGTATATGTATATATATATATATATATGATATATATATATATATATATATTATATATATATACATATATATATAGTCTATATATATATGTGTGTGTGTGTGTGTTTGCATGTTGTTACCGTCTCGCTTTAAATTATTTTGTGATAAAAAAAGAAGATTGGTTTGCAATCAATCCTTGCAACTTTTACAACAAAATATGATTGGTTTCCCTCACGAAGGTATTAATATAGTATACAACCTCAGTTCATTTTCCAGCAAAACATCGCTAGATATTTTTCCGAAGCGTGGATTTAGTCACGTGATTGCTATAAATGTATCCCAAACATATCACAAGTTATCAGTATCCTCGATTGATGTCATAAATCTTTTTCCATGTATGTACAGAAATTTTCTGTGTCGTACATTTTGATTTTAGAATTTTAAAAAAAAAAAAAAGGAAAATGAGACATATGATAACCAGATTTTATTTTTCGGTTATTAAAACAGGATTTTTTTCACCCTTCATAAGAGGCTTACCGTCGACTAGAAATGATTATTGCCGAATGGTTCTGCTCACCAGACGGTATCTTTTCACGTCTGAGGGACGTCTTGCACACACAAGCACACATACAACCACATTACATACATATACTTGTGTGTGTGTGTGTGTGTGTGAAATTTGAAAGGTCATAATGCCTTTACGAATGCATATTAAGATGATTCCACTGTTATTTTTTTTCTTTTATTATAAAAATACATTGAATCAAATTTACAGATGTTATGGCATTTACATAATTTTTATTTTATAAATGTTCATAATATAACAGTTACCTTTATTTATTAACAATTTTCTAATTCCTATCACCAAATATAACAGTTTCTCGTTAGCATTTATAATATTTTTTTGATATACATCGTGGGAAATAATTTTTTTTATTTTTGATTTATAATTCTCTAATAACAGTTTTTCCGGAGATTTCATTTATGTTTTAGAATGCTAAATAAAACGCTGTTCCTTATATTTTGTCTTTTCCATTCCATATTGTTAAGATAATAAATAATGACAACTACAGCACAATCATGGTCTTTTTTAGTATTACAACTGAAATCAAACAATAACAATGGAGGAAACTATGATTTCTTAAGTTACTGAAACATTTGGCTGTACAATTTCCTTTCCTCTGCTGCCAAACACCACTTAAATATTCTAAACTCAGTGAAATGAACCAGAAAAAGGACTGTTTAGCTAAGTGCACCTTAGCATTTGAAAGGATAGGGAGGCCTCTCTCTCTCTCTCTCTCTTCTCTCTCTCTCTCTCTCTCCTCTCTCTCTCTCTCTTCTCTCTCTCATATGATAAATAAATATATATTATATATATATATATATATTAATATATATATATATATATATATATATATATATATATGATATATGTGTGTGTGTGTGTGTCTGTATGTATATCTGGCCGTGTCCGGCAATAGTGTGTACATGCAAATTTGTGTAGTTGCAAAGCAAATGCTAATGTCCATTCATAATACAATATCCTCCTACGATGCTTCAGTAACACGGAAAACGCCAAGTGTGGCAATTTACAGGAGCCTGCCATAAGCTCATCTTGGGCAGGAAAATTCCCAGTAAGGGAAAATTACTTTTTGCCAATTAACAATATTTTCAAGGGAAGATGAACCAGGATTAGCTGCTATCCCCTTTTGAACGACGCGTTGGAGATCAAAGGTATCTTTTGTGTCCGAGTGATATCTTGTGTATTAGAAAATAAAGCCAAGCCGTTTCCTTAACATCCTTCTTTCGTCTTATAGTCTTCGTTTATTAGACGCCAAAGCAATTTCCCGATAATAAGATTACTATTAACTTCCGAGCTTTATCGCGAGAGACAAATGCCTTGCAGAATAACAGGGAATCAGATACTGGATGATTCTTCTTGACGGAGCAAAAGCCAGTTGAAGGTAATACATTGCAGGGCAAAAGTTAGGTTGTGATAAGACTTGTGACTGTCGTTTGGTGAAACGTTGTATTGGTTTGTTCTTATCTCTTCGCCTGTTTTGCTATCTTGGTTTCCACTATAAGGTTTCTCTTTGTTTTCATTCTTTCCTAATTATTTGTAAACTATATAATTCAGTTCTTGAATTAACCATTTCAAAACTGTTACGCTAGATAAAACCTTTAATTAATCCTTTCAAATTCTCAATTTGACACTTGGCTCCCATTATCATGAAGGAATGGATTCATCTTGATAGCTATACTTTGTAAAATGTTTTTGTGTAAACACAAATTTA
>NC_087204.1:80939595-80949595 GCF_015104395.2 Macrobrachium nipponense | reverse complement strand
TGAACTTATCTCTCTCCTGTTTTTTCCTTCATATCCCGAACCCACAAATGACCGAGATCAGGTCATATAATTTTGGTGTCAGTTGTGGGGTCCTGTAAGGTCCTGTAGGGTCCTGTAAGGTCTTGTGAGGTCCTGTGGGGTCCTGTAAGGTCCTGTGGCGTCTTGTGAGGTCCTGTGGGGTCTTGCGGATCCATGTGAGGTCTTATAAGGTCTTATGAAGTCTTTTGAGGTCTTGTGGCGTCAAAACAAACGTTAGTGCTACATCATTTTTGGAGACAAACAGTGATATGAAGTGAAATAAGCATGGAAACGGAGAAAATTCGATGGATGATGATGACGAGGGAAATGGTGGAAACGAACGAACTGGATAAACACAATTATGGCAAAGCAATCGGCAGAAAAATGCGAACCGTGTTAAGAACAGGAATAATAAATCGAGTGGCCCTACGATTTCAAAATGCGCAGTGCTAACCAGAAAGACAGTGTACAATCACACCATGCTTTTGAAAAGCAGAGTTCTAACCAGAAAGACAGTGTACAATCACACCATATGATTTCCAAATGCACAGTGCTAACCAGAAAGACAGTGTACAATCACACCATATGTATGATTTCGAAATGCACAGTGCTAACCAGAAAGACAGTGTACAATCACACACCCTACGATTTCGAAAAACGCAGTGCTAACCAGACAGACAGAGTGCGATTGCAGAAATCGTTAATAAATTACCACTGTTAGGACAGTTTCGCGGGCCGAATTCGAGAAAGAGCGGGCGAGAGAGAATTCGAATCTGCGGCAGTATTAACAAAATATTAGAAAAATCCGTTTAAGACAGAGACTAGTGTGGGAGAATTCAAAATCGACGGTTTGCAGCGCCAAATTCAAACGACGGTGGTGGCATCCGAATACCCTTCGTGACCCTTCGTGACCCCACCCCCCGAGTAACCGACTCGTGTAGCAGACCAAGTAGAGGAGTAACGAACGTGTTTTGAACGGAGAGATGGCGAGCAGTCCAGCCTCATCGGGAAGGACGGAAGGAGACAGCAGGAGCTGGCATGGAGGTAATGCCGGGAAGGTAACCCAGGTTACCCCTAGTGATGTGCGGGGACTGTTCTACAGTGCCCGGGAACAAGGGACGCCTTGTTGTCTTGTTGTGAGGGAAGGGAGAAGTAGAAGACGAACCTGTCTACCCACGAGTCATGCTAGGACAGAGAGAGGTCAACCAGAGCCTCTCCCCCGTGACTCCGTGGGAAAAGGGGGAAGTCCACTCCTACTCTGATCGCGACCTATTGAAGAGTAGAGGGATGGTATTAACAAGGTGAATAGTGCAGAAGTTCCCTTACCAACCTCGACCCGTGAAGGAAGTCACGATACCTGCCTAAGGTATGGATAGGATGAGCGATGTTAGAATATGGAATAGCTGATAGACGTCAGATGACAGCCAGCAACCCAGTGAGAGAATCCAGGCTCGATGTAAGAAGATACAAGCAAACTAATAGCATCAGTAGCGATCGCCGGCACCGCTGCTGGCACTAATAGAGTTGCTGACCTGTGAGCAAATTGCATAGAAAACGGGAACATCTCAACCGTATGGCAGAGAGGGACAGTTACAGGATAGTGTCTTGGGACACTATGGGGATGTGATGAGAGGATACCCTTCACACCCCCGGAGGTGGGAAACCCTGCCCCGCCTAGAGCCGACGTGATTGCTAAAAGTTGTCACTGATAGTAATATTAACATTAGTTCGACTGCGCAATGAACGAGTTGTGTAGCCTTTAGAAGCGTAATCAATAGCATGTTGTGTTAGGGAAATGCAGATAGGGAATTTGTAGAAAGTAACATTAGAAAAATAAATTGTAAAAAAAAAATAAGAGAAAAAAGGATGATTCTCTTTGGCCGTGTTCTGATTATAGTTAAAGTATCACGAGCGACAAATACATTCCATTTGTCTCCATTGAAGAACTGATTAAGATTTAAAGACAGAATTATTAACATAAGTTCACTAAAGTGTTCGTCTGAGTAAAGTAACAAGACTGATATATTTGTTGAAGAAATTACTAACGTAAATTCATTAGAGTTTGTTTGAGTAAAGTAACGAGACTGATATATTTGTTGAAAGAGTAGTCTGATTTTCATTGGGAAAGAAAAGTAAAAAATTTTTTTTTAATTTTTAAATTTGATGATGAAGTGAGAACAAAAAATTGTATTTTTTTAATATCCCTGATATAGATATGCCCTTCAGAATGTTAATTCATGTTCAAGATCGTAGGATCGAGCAACTGTAAGAGTTTGACGTTGTGGGAATTGATCGTATCATAAAAAAAAAAGAGCAAAAAGAGTAGCAGACGCTCTTCCCAAGAGTACTGTAAGGCACGAGCCAGAGAGAGAGAGAGGAACTGCGACGCATACATTTAAAAGTTTCAGTTACACCTATGGGTGAGTTGCACAGAAAACAGAGGCTAAGTGAGTCAGCTTTTTGTTGTATGAACGTGTTGAGTAAGTGCCATGGAAGTGTAAATGTCGATGGTGTCTGCTGGTTTGCTAGTGTGTAAGGGAGTTGACTGACAAGTCACAGTGTTCTGAACATGCAGGAGATAAATGCTTAATAAAAGAAAGAAAAAAAAAAAGTAACTTGTTGTGCCGTCCTTCCTCCTTCTTCGATAAAGCAAACCATCCACATAATTTGTAAGTGCGTGTAGTTGCCTTGCGTAGCATACCAGCGCGAGTCATGAGTAAATTGTCCGTCGACAAAAGTGAACAGAGAAATAAATCATGAAAACATGCTTATGCACTTTTGTTTCATGTCAGTTATTGCTGAGAAATTTATGTCTAATTTTCTAAACATTTTGTTACAGTTCCAAGCATATGATGATGAGTCTATATGTTTATAACTTGATTATTTTTTATTGCATTATTAATTTGATTGCGTTTTCAAGTCATATTAAACATCTTATTGCAATGTATCTAATTTTTGTTAATTTCTATTGATGCCAGTTATAGTGTCCAAAATTTCATATCGTTGTCAATGCTGTTTATGCTTTGTCAGAAATTTGTGAGCTTCCATCGATGATGTGGAAATGTGAGATTATTACAAAAAAAAAAAAACAAAAAAAAAAGGGTTATTTTTTTTTTTTTTTTTTGTGTGTAATCTTTGAAATTTTATTTTATATTTTCTCGTTTTTGATTGTGTTGCAGAAGGAATTCAGTAAGTCTTCTTATACTTTTAACATAAAATTTCTTATGAGTAACTCATGTTATGTGAATTTTTATTTATGAATTTAGCTTTTTTGAGCTGGAGCTGTGACTATCCATTTGAATTGACATTATTGAAGGTGAACCTAAATTTGTTTTTCTGTATGACACATTGTGAGGCGTGAGACTCATTTGTTGTAACTTGTGTTTGTAACACGCCAAATGGCCCTACCCTAATAGTTTTAAAATTTGCACAAACTGGAATGGTATGGCACTCAAAGGCGGTGTGCACTCAAAGAAGAAACGACAATGGCGCAAATCATAGATCAGTGTATGTCTTGCGGGACGCAAGAACTGGGGAGGGAGTGATGAGCTGATTCGATACAGTTTTGAATATGCCTTTTCCGTGATAGTCTGAAGTCCGTGAAACCGTTATAAGCGATACTGTGTGTATGTGTAACAAAATACAGGCAACCGCCAAAGTCGTTACAAGTTGGCGTGGCTTTGGCAGTTCAAAAGAGTGCCACGCATCTCTATATCCCTTCGTGATTGGCCCTTGTGTCTAAGGAGCCAGAATAACCAATCAGCTTCTTGCATAATGATGCCATCTGAAATGAAAGGGGCATTTTGAAACAGGCCGACTACCGGTCAACAAATCAGTTAGTAGCGGGTCTGATACAGTAGACTGGGTCGAGACACGAGTGCCCAGTGCCCGAATTCCCGTCGTCGTGCGGTCCGACACAAAAAAGACGTGCGTCACCATGCTGTCAATAATCTAACCTGCCATCCGTTTGTGCACTAGTATGTATTAACGTAATAATTACAGGCCGCCTGTGTAGCTAAGAAGAATACACCTGTGTTAAACGTTTCATCGATTATTATTTTTGCATGTCCTACATTGCATGCACGTGAACTTATCTCTCTCCTGTTTTTCCTTCATATCCGAACCCACAAATGACCGAGATCAGGTCATATATATATATATACTTTTAGGGCAATAATTTTTCTCTTATACAATTTTCGTTAAAAGCAATTGCTTTAGTGGCATCAATAAGTTTCTTGCAGGTATTTTCATACCGACGAAGTTTTTTCCGATTCTCGTTCGTCTATTTCCGGTGAAAAATACGTAGATTTCGCCTTATAGGCATTATTTTAAGCGACTACTGATTTACAATCTTGCCTTTCGGCCTATTTATATCATCATACGGGAATATAACCTGAGGTATGGGTACTGGTTGGTCCCAGGGAAGTCTAGGGATTAACACCTTAACCATTAAGGGTGTTGTTTCGGATACAAAGAACATAAACAAGTATGACAACAAAAATGAAAGTTTAAATATGACTGATTTCACCAGAAATTGACGAACGAGAATCTGTAAAAACTTTGTCGGTATGAAGATAACTGCAAGAAACTTATTGATGCCACTAAAACAATTGGTTTATAACGAAAATTATATACATATATATAATGTCTATATATGTATACACACATACAAACACACACATATACATAGATATATATATATATATATATATATATATATATATATATATATATATATATCTATATATATATATATATATATAGATATATATATATATAAATATATCTATACACATATATATATATATATATATATATATATATATATAGATATAGATATATATATATATATATATATAGATATATATATATATATATATATATATATAAGCTATATATATATATATATTTATATATATGTACATATATATAGATATATATATATATATATATGTATATATACCATATATATAATATATATATATATATATGTGTGTGTGTGTGTGTGTGTGTGTGTGTATGTATGTATGTATGTATATTCGTGAAATGATTTTGAACACAAAAAAATAGCCCAAGGGCACAACCAAAGAGGCTTCAATAGAGGACCTACCTTCCCCCCCCCCCCCCCCCTCCCCCTCCCCTTCCTATTCGTGTAGTACTCATAACCTGAAACAGCAGCAGCGTAGTCCTGGCCGTCAGGAGAATGATACAAATGACTCTTGGGACTCGGAAATGAAGAAAAGTGATGCGACTTATGGGATAGACCCTCTAGAGTACATCCTCCAGTTCACGCAGTTAGATGTGACACACTGGGGCTAAGAGGTGGAAGATCACAGAGAGAGAGAGAGAGAGACTATTAAACACACACATACATATATACATATAAGAGAGACAAATAGATAAATAGCTAGATAGACCGATAGTAACATAAATAGATTGACAGAGAGATAGATAAATGGATTGATAGATAGTTACATAAATAAATAGACAGAGAGATAGATAGATCGACAGATAGTTACATACATAGATAGATAGATAAATAGAAAATCAGATACATATGGTACAGAGAGACAGATAGTCATAAATAGTGTGTGTGTGTGTGTGTCTGTGTGTGTGTGTGCGCGTGCGTGCGTTTACGTGTCGAGAGGTTATCATAAATGAGAAATCACAGAAATAAAATCTTATACTTCGATTTACATGTAAACTTAGACAGTACATTTTTGCGTACGTGAATATGTGTGTGTGCGTGCATATGTGCGTAAGATTAAAAATAAAGAGCAGCAAGAAATATATTCTTTCCCAGCTCTCTTCTATCTGCCCTCCTCCTCCCATAAAGCTTTCGAAAAAAATAAGATTAGCACATATCTCAACAAGACTTCTGTCTGTATCAACCGAGAAATCTTACCTCATTATTCTTTCTCATCAGGATTCTAGGAATGCTTTCATCTTCCGTCTAATCAGTCCTTGAGCCGTGCCTTGCATAATTACTCTTCTGGAAATTTTAATCTAATTTCCCATCGAAGCTCTGTCGTTCATTCTCAGATGCCGAGGAGGACAAATGAGGGCCGGAATTATTGGTGGTTTTTATTATATTAGTTTAGCTTTAGTGTCTTTTCTGTATTTTATGCTATTATATTATTTTATTCATTGTTATTGAGGCATCAGTATAATCTGTTGCTGCTTAAATTAAACGACATGCTTTGTTGTTTGAGCATCCTGTGATATATTTACAAATAAGGCTTCTTGATGAAGGGTATTGAAGAATAACTAAAGATTTCTTAAGATTTTTGAAATATAAGCAAAGGGACAGTCGACCAGAAACACAAACAACAGCAATCATTTTTAAATCTCAGCATTATAGTAATTTTACATTGTCTACAAAAAAAGTAAATATCAACTTGCGCTATTCCAGCTTTTGGGATGTTCGAAATCGCCTTCTTTCAACAATTCCTTCCCGACTTGATGAAAGTATCTACACTGTTACTTAGCATTACGTGGCACATAGGTCATCCACGGTGCCACACGTAGTTACTTTTTCTAGAAGATGGACTCCATATAACTAAGGGTTTTAAATCGTTGTAGACAGTCAAAGTCTCTCATCATCCCTTCCTCCAGTCTTTGTTTTGAGTTCACGTGATTGTGGGAGTAATCAAAAAAAAAATTTTCATTTGTTTATTTTCTTATTTATCCGTTTATTCATTTGGTCATTTGCCTGTCTTTTTTTATTTTTTTATTCATTTATATATTTTAAGGAGCAAATTTGTAATATCTGTTTCTCCTCACAAACTTGTTTTAGGTTAAACTGATGCTTCCTCTTCACTTTCCCATCTTTATCAACGCTGATGACCATACATATTGTGACGCCATTTTGGGAACCAAGCAGTTACTTCTTTTTAAAAATGTGTAGTTTGGCTGAATTTCTGAGGAAACTCTCGATCTTCGACATTTTCCATCAAAATATGTTATTATGAACGAGAATGAAAATGTATTAAGACAAAGCATTTCATATTGTGTTTTGTAATATACTTCTAGAATTTTGCTTTTCATTTCTTCTTCACTTTTATGTTGCCAGCATTCCTCAGCATGAGACGTCACGCTCCTTCCGATTCCTCCTCGAAATCACCAGTCCAAAAGTTAGTCTGTATTTCCTTAACCGTAAAAACTGCCACCATCCCCATCCTCTCTCTCTCTCTCTCTCTCTCTCTCTCTCTCGTGGCATTCTGAACTCATTCGAAGCGCTCTCAAATCTGGCCAATTGAGCTTCCTCTCTCTCTCTCTCTCTCTCTCTCTCTCTCTCTCTCTGTGGCATTCTGAACTCATTCGAAGCGCTCTCTCTGCCATTAGCTCTCTCTCTCTCTCTCTCTCTCTCTCTCTCTCTGGCTTTCGAAATGCTTGGTTTCAACTTATTTGTCCTTCATGGTCATACCATTTAACAAAACATGAACTCTCATTTAGAAAGTCTTAAACATAAACCCAAGTAGGCGCCTACACCAAAAGGGAAAAGTAATTAATGGTATTTATTTGTACGGGAAAACTTGGGCATACAAAACGTGACCGTAGGAGGAGAGAGAGAGAGAGAGAGAGAGAGAGAGAGAGAGAGAGAGAGAGAGAGAGAGAGACTTTGATAACATAAATTCACATTAAATTAACTCATGCTGACAAAGAACAGCTCTACATTTAAATAAAAGCACTGGAGGAAATCCAGAAGAGGCAAGGTGGTAAATTATTGCATGAATGCTTTATGAAAATTATCAAAAAATTAATAAACGAGAGGAAAGGAGTGAGTGAAAATTTATCCTGCATCCACAGATAATTGCTTCGTACCCTCTTCGTTCCCAAAAAGGAGGGACCTCAGAAATAAATTCTCTTTTCAAGTTTCTGGTGGCATAGAGTAACAGTGTGTTGGTTCCATTATGGAGCTAAATAAAAATGAAAGTTTGCCTGCATGTTGACAGTATTTTAGACTCCAGTTACTCACTGGAAGTTTATAAGTCGATGGGGAGGTTTTGTTATTGCTGTAAAGGAAACATATCCGAGTAGGTTGGTCACATTGCAAACCATAACCATTGTGATGGCAATGAAATGTAGCGTGTATGTGTATATACTTATACTCACACGCACACACACACACACACACACACACACACACATATATATAAATATATATATATATATATATATATATATATATATATATATATATATATTATATATAATATATACATATACATATATGTATATATGTATATATATATATACATATATACATATATATATAATATATATATATATATATATATATAATATTATATGTATATATGTATATATATATATATATATATAATATTTATATTTGTATATAATATATTTACATATATATGTATATATACAACTGTATATGTATATACACATATATAAAATATATGCACATAGCCTGTTCAGTACAGCAGTGTCTGTGTTGAAACAGATTCAACCTTTTGAATCCAGCAGCAGGGCCGCAAGTTAATGACCTCGTAACCCAAATTGCAGCAACCAAGCTCCGCTGGGCGTCACGTTGTGGGGAAAGTAAACAAACGACGATTAACCTCCTGAGTAGATGATTATATAACTGAGATTATGGAGAGATAAATCATAGGCATTAGGTTTGGCTAGCTTCAGGCATTGTTGAACGTTTGCTATTTCTAGCGCAATATTATAAAGTGATTTGCGCAGCTGTGTTAGCTGATTGGAACTCCTAGTTTGACATCTACCTTTCGGTTTTAATTTAAATCCTGTGCTTTGGCAACATAAAATCATCGATGATGGATATTACGTATGATACTCTGTTGGCGTAATGAAAATGCAAAGGGATCATATTAATCGATAGCTAATTTTCATTATTTTAAACAGGAAAATATAACTGACAATTTCTACTTGAAACAAATCACATTCAGAACTGACAGAAATAATATTATATCTGTCCCGATTACTTTTTAATGGAAAATATTCTCAAGTGCAGCCATGTTAACCAACGCATGAAAACGATTTATTTTTATCAATACTCATTTTCGTCTAACAGGAAGGACATGTCTTGAAGTAGAAATAGCAACAATTATTATCATTATTCATTTATTTATTTATTAATTATTTTTTTTATTTTTATTTATTTATTATCTTTTTTTTTTTGCGTCTATCACAGTCCTCCAGTTCGACTGGATGGATTTTCTAGTGTTGGGTTCCGGGTTTATCCTGCCTCCATAGAAGTCCGTCATTTTCTTTTACTATGTGCGCTGTTTCTAGGAGCACACTCTTCTGCATGAGTCCTGGAACTACTTCAGCCTCTATTTTTTTCTAGATTCCTTTTCGGGGATCTTGGCATCGTGCCTAGTGTTCCAATGATTATGGGTACAATTTCCACTGGCATATCCCATATCCTTCTCTTTTATTTATTTTCACGTCTTGATACCTATCCATTTTTTCCTTTCCTTTCTCTTCGACTCTGGTGTCCCATGGCATTGCTACATCAATGAGTGATATTTTCTTCTTTATTTTGTCAATCAACGTCACGTCTGGTCTACTGTCACGTACCGTCCTATCTGTTCTAATACCATAATCCCATAGGATCTTTGGCTGATCGTTTTCTATTACTCCTTCAGATTGGTGCTCGTACCACAGATCACTGGAAGGTAGCTGGTGTTTCTGGCACAGGCTCCAGTGGAGGGCTTTTGCCACTGAATCCTTATTATCATTATTATTATTAGAATTATTATCATATTGGTGTTATTTTTCTTAGAATTATGATTCATCTTGATATATTTTTTATTATCAAAGATTTTTAGGAAGAAAGTCCGCAGTCTCATTATGAAGGATGTAGTAACTGTATTTAAGAAATCCTCACAGGGCTTGAAACGGCATCCACTCAGGTATGGACTAAGTCTAAAAGTTGGTTCGTTAGAAGCTGGAAAAAATTCAAGAAACTGCGAAGCATTTTTATAACTCATAA
>NC_087204.1:80917095-80927095 GCF_015104395.2 Macrobrachium nipponense | reverse complement strand
TTTGTCTTTTTGTTTATTTATTTATTATTGGTTTTTCTAAAATATCTTCGATCAGAGAAATACACTAGGTTTCATATCGTTAACACTTTACAACACTTATCGGCCGCCCTGAGGCAGGATCTTGTGCTGGTATATATATATATATATATATATATATATATTATATATATATACTATATATACATATATATATCTATATATATATATATATATATATATATATATATATATATATATATATATATATATATATATTGTTCATATACAGTACGAGTCATGTAATAAAGTACATCTGACTCTTCATAGGTTTTAAATAAGCTGTTTTTTGGCCAAAAATGTTAATTTACATCAGATTTTACAACTGTGGGACATGTTAACATATATAACCATCTTTATTTCTGTCCATTAGATAACGTGACAGCTGCTATTTGACGAAATTACAAAAATGTCAGGTTAATATCAAAGGTAATATTTCTTAGTATTAAATAATTTGGTAATAAACAATTAATTGATTGATAATGCATGTAATGAATATATGTTAAATATATATATATATATATATATATATATATATATATATATATATATATATATATATATGTGTGTGTGTGCGTGTGTGTGCGTGCGTGTGTGCGAGATGCAAGGCATTAACGTTGCATCGTAATTTAGTAAAACTATGCTGAACAATTCATTTTTAATCATAAATTTATTTAACCCTTTGCCTTGCATTTTCAAAAAGGCTGTTAGCAAAATCATAGTTATGGTTTTTCTTATTTTCTCGAAGTTTTGGGTCATGGCCGTAGCTGCACTCAAGAGCTGAAGAAGTGAAAAATGTTTAGCTTCTTGTGTGTCAAGTTATATTTATTTTTAGATTAGATGAAAATCCAAGACATAATCGTCTCTGATGTTAGTAATTTAGGTCTGTATATCCCGAGGGAATATAGCTAATGTTCTGGTGTTATGTATGTTTGTGTATCTGAATTGTTCCGTTGATATGCATGCATAGCCGTTTAATTTGATACTGTGATAATGTATGCATGGCTGTTAGAAAATCTGAATCTCGGCAAAGGTAATGTATGTACGTATGTTTGAAGAACTTTTGATAACACAAAACATTTTTTGTACTTTGCCATAAGCCCCAACCCCTACCCCCTTTTTTGGTCCGCTAGTTCTCTAATTTGTAGTGTTATTAAAGTTATAATCCCCATTCCACGTCTGTAAAATATGAATATGTGCACAGATAAGTATACGCTTGATATCTGGACATATGCCGTGCCTACATACTTGTATAACTCCTTATTGAACGAAAAACTTAACTCTTTTACTTGCACAAACAAATGCACACTACTATAGTCGCGGCCGGCAAGTTAGAGGCGTTTATTATCGTACCCTGGCATTAAAAATGAGGAGCACTGTCGACCGATAGGTTGCCAGAGAACGATAATGTAACCTTCAGTCCAACCACAGTAACAGGGAGAAAGTTTGATACGCTATCGTCTGTAAATCATACAAAATGTTCAATTATCTTTACACATTAAGGAGTCATATTGTCCCCTTAGCTATCTGTTGTTTGTGGTTTCTGTAAATCATTTAGAAATTAGAAAGTTAATATCAAAACATTCGAGGAAAATGAATGAATTATCATTTCGAAGCTAATTCCCCAAGTATAATTTTTCACCAGCCTTTTTCAAGTTTTTTATGTTATTTTCAATTGATCGAAAAAAACGCAGTGCTGGTATTGCTATGCACCAGTGTCTGTTGTTTTAACTTATTTCAGATGCAAGTTGAAGCACTTCCCAAGTTGACTCATTACTATTTTCACTTTTTCTTGAGTGCATTGTTCTCATTTCCTCGTCCCAATTCCATTTCACGATTTCCCAAAAGAAGGAAGCCGATATTTCCTTTTAAAGTTTTCCACGAAGGCTCATTTTTTCCTCTTCATTTCACAAAATATATGAGAGCCGAGACATAAACGATGATGAGGTCCATTTCCTTACGAGCTGTCAGTGTCAGGTCTTCGGCAGAGGGTGTTCAAGAAAGCGTGGTTTAATTCTCCTGAAACTGCTGTATCTACTTCATCTTTGTTCATCTGTTTCTGAAACCGGGAATGACTGCTTTGATTTGCATCATCCTTCAGAGTAACACATTTTCCTTAGTGTTGGGTTATAATTAAGTCACTAGATTATATATATATATATATATATATATGATATATATATATAATATATATATATATATATATATATTACTAATATATAGATATATATATATATATATATATATAAAATATATATATATATATAATATATATATATATATATATACTATATATATATATATATATGTGTGTGTATATACATATATAAGCATGTATGCTTCCGAAGTAGAAAAATGGTCCTTCACGCTAAGTTAACCAGCAACGGATTCCAATATTTACATCCCTTCCAATTGTATGGTTTTCACGTATTTTTTCATACGTAATCACATTTTTTTTCATACATACGCATATAACGTGGTTTTTACAATTTTTGAGCCATACGTACACGCAACACAGTTTTCTCTGTTTGTTATGTATTTTTAATACATATGCAAATATATTTTTCCATACATACGCTTACAAAATAGTGTTCTCTGATTCTTACGTGTTTTTTCATACATACGCACAGTTTCTAATACGTGCATATAAATTGGTTTTTAACAGTTTCTTAGTATTTTTTCATACATATGCACATAGACGAGAACACAGACACCCACACGTAATTATGTATACATGCAAAGACAATCGGTATACACTTGTATAAGCGTATCTGCAAGTATTTGAGCACACATAACGCGCGCTCGTAAATCTGTGTGCATTATTGACAAGGTGCAACCGATGCACACAGACGAACGAACGCACGCAAAAAACACGAGCATAAACAGTCACCGACGCTTGGAGCCTCAGTTCACGGGCAATAACTCAATGGCTCGAGGTCATAACGAGAGTTTCACTTGGTCCTCCGAGATTTTGAATGTCTGCGCCTCTGGGGGCACCACTTGATTCCGGTCAGGCTAAGCTGACTCTTGAGATGTCGGGCTGAGGGACCTCCTCCTCCTGCAGGAAGGAGAGTATATATATATGTATATTATATAAAGGCAAGATAGGGATTAGTAAGTTAGAGCTCATTTAAGACGTCTGAAATGATGTTGCGTCAATTCAATGTCAGTATATAGTATGTTTGTATATATATATATATATATATATATATATATAATATATAGTATATATATATATCTATATATAATTATATATATTATATATATATAAATATATAGATATAGATATATATATTATATATATATATATATATATATATATTATATATATATATATATATATATATATATATAGATATATAGTAATATATATATTATATATATATTATATATATATAAATATATATATATATATATATCTATATATATAGTATATATATATATATTATATATATATATATATATATAATATATATATATAGATATATATATATATATATATATATATATATATATATATATATATATATATATATATATATATATTTGAATGTAATTGAAATTACAAATTGCAGTGTTTAGGGAGCATTATTTCTTCATGTTTGTCGGTGTGTAAATAATAATATATATCTATATGTATATATAATATATATATAGATATATAATATATATATATACATATATATCGATAACTTGAAGGAATAAAACTTCCTACCTAAAAAAATAATAAATAAAAGTCTAGCGATTTATATTATTCAAATATTTTTTTACGCGCCAACGTCCGCTTCCAATTCTTTCCAAAAACCAAGAAGTTGCCTATGTCTCAATCCTTACCGATGACTGTCAGGAAATCTGTTCCTTGCAGGTAAATGAATACTGGGAGTTGGGATAAGTCGTCCCGTATGTGTTGACTGAAAGGTACGAAGTGTCTTTGGGTTGATTCGCAGTGATCATCTTCGATTTATTCTTCGCGTCACATGCCAGCGCCACTCGTAGTTCCTTGGACATCTCTGTCCATACAGAACCCTGCAGCGGATAAAAATACTTGTAAAAGCGATGTAGAAGTATTGGAAAATCAAAGAACTGGATTAATATAATTCTCTCTCTCTCTCTCTCTCTCTCTCTCTCTTCTCTTTCGCTCTCTGCAAGCTGGTAAAAAATAATTGTAAAACCCAATATAAAGCAAAGAACGGGATCATTCGAATTGCGTGTTCTCTCTCTCTCTCTCTCTCTCTCTGCAGCTGGTAAAAAAATGTAAAAATAATTTAAACCAATATAAAGCAAAGAACGGGATCATTTGAATTGCGCTCTCTCTCTCTCTCTCTCTCTCTCCTCTCTCTCTTTTCTTTCTTTCTTCTTTCTTTCTTTCTCTCTCTCTCTCTCTAAGTTCCTGATAAGAAACTCTTCCTTACCTGCTCTTCTGTGGCGAGTTTCCTGGATTTCCAGACGAACTCGCAGACAGCCACGACGGAGGCGAGGCCCATTCCAGCCAGAAGGACCACAAAAACGCCTCCGACATTGCTGAGACCAAGTTCATTCGCTTTCGACGAACTTTTATTTTCGTCGTCCTGACATAGAAGGAGGTTAATGAATTAGACACTTCCACGCTCATATACAGCTGAATATAGGATTTTATCAAAAATATTGGCTATCCTCTTGTTAGATATTAATTTACTTCAGACTGCCCTATAAAGAGGTATCTACGGTTAAGAGTGGAAGGTGTATTCTGCAATGAAAATGAATGCATCTTAGGCCCCTTGAAAGTAAAACATTTGAAAAGAAACGGAATTACACTTGTACAGAAAACAATTGAAATCTGAAGACGATATGCCCAAACTGGACCAGAAGTACAGAAAATGGTATAAGGTATAAGGTCATTCTTTGGATATGGATTTTGCTCATGAATGTGGAGATAGTATTCTGGTGATAAGTGTAATAATGTGGATTAAATCAGCGCTATAATATTTCTGTAGTTGTTAATAACAAAAGAAACGTCAGTTTCCTGAAGGGGAAGAAAAACTACCTTCAAGATATGTAGAGAGAGAATTTTATCCTAACTAGAATATTCCTTAGACTAGCACAGAAATACTATTCAAATCTAAAGGGGCATTGCTATTTAGATGATTTCTTTGTGTCAATAAATGAAAAGAACGTTTCTAAAATCGATTATCTTGCAGAACCATTAGGGTAACAGGGCTGGCAGTCACTACCCAATTTGGTATTATGACAAAATCTTGAACATGTCTTCAGTAATATGGAATCATGTTTGCAAATAGGGACCCTTGTATCTACATAATATCAATACCAAATGAGGAGAAGTTCAAGCCTAACGATAAAGACAGGACGAACAAGCTTAGCGGACATCTAAGGCCTACAATCTAGAATGCATATATCAACCAAACACAGCAAAGGCTACTCTTCCCAAAATGAAATAAAAAAAATTATATTACTAGTCAGCACAACAATAGCACATAAATCACATATCGAAACTACATGCAGGTGAGATTTCCTTGTTGAGTAGGTTTTGTTCTATGCAAAAAATGTTAGCATCATGCTATCAATATTTATTTTTGGTTAGTGAAGAATAATGGTACTTAGATAAAAGAACAGCCAGCAAATGATCACGGATAATTTTCAGAACATAACGCAATGAATTGACTATTGCCCAAATAAATTTTCAGGATTGTTGCAATTTATTTAAAAATGCATTTACGTAAAAGTAAACAAATTTTTTAATGCACCCTTGTAACTGTTACATGATCCTGCTATGCCAGAGCTTTTCAATAAAAACACCAGATGTGATTTTTACCCAAACAATACTGACATTTAGTCACTGACTTATGAAATTATGTTGTATGAAGCTTCAGTTAAAATCGACACAATATTTTCTGGCCATAGCATTAAAAATCCCCTAATATTAACATCAACCTATGCTCGGATTATAATGAATTTTAAACAGTGAACTTAAAAGAAAGAACAAAATTCTGTTGAATGCCATTGCTATATAATGTCATCAGTCTTTTAAGAATAAACTTTATTACTCAGCACAGCGTCAAAATGAGTTTGCCCAAGAATTTTTATTTTCTTCCATTGATGTAGTGCCCTGGTTGAAGGTTTTAGTCATTTTCATTTCGGCTTCTCTTTTCTGTTCAACTCATTTATTAAAAAAAGAAAACTGTTCATTCTTCATCAGTTTGAACCATTGAAGATCTAACTGCCTTATAATGAACACAAGAGAAATAGATGTCAAAATCCTGTGGGTTAAGTACCGTTTATAACGTGACTTCTGTCGTTTGTACAGACTTCACAAGGTTAATTCTTGAAGATTATTATAAAGCCTAGTTATTTTAGCTTCCTATAGATCAGCAGAAAGCTAAATTCACATGACATTTAGTTTTCAAGTGTTATGCAGCGTAAAACTACAGTAACCTTGTCGAGTTTCAATTTAATGACTGTATTTCATTTCATTTTCATGAATTGCCATCGCAATATATGCTATAAATAGTAATCCTCCTTGAAAGATTTGTCTAAAGTAGCACAATTAACACACAATCCATCGTATACGTAACCCTATAGAATGCTGTTTTATTTTATTCACCACCAATAATGAATTAACAGTTTAATATTTCGTAGCATAATAACGTCTTGGTTTTTGTGTGATGGCAGAAAACCAGCTTGCATAACAAGAGCGCATGATTTAACACTGTGCAGGACAATACATTTACGACAACAAAGTTAGTGCAAACTAAATCTTGCAAGTCACTGACGTCAAAGAATATAATCAGACACAGATAATGATATGAAAATGAAGCAAGTCTATGAAGTCGCGAATCCACAAATAGTAACATGTGGAAGACACCAGTCAATGGACAATTGAGAATCTCTAAGTGGACTGTGCCAATCAAGGGACAATTCTGGCCAATAAGTGGATGATAGTCTTGAAGCGTTTTCTTACTTTACATTGTCCCCCACCCTTCTTGTGCTTCCACCAACGAGTCCTGAGCTGCTGAAGAATCCCTCCTTCCTGAAGGCTAAGAATTGCCTCAGAGATTGCATTGGTGTAGGGCGAGCCTGTGAGGAGGAGAACTGAACTTCATGAAGAGGGAGGGAGGGAATGATGGTTGTTGCAACATAAAACAGGTGCGACAAGGCAACTAAAACTGGTAAACTGGAAAGGCTGGACTCTTGAAAGTTGAGCGGCTAAAATGTAAAGATACTGAAACTAGAAAAGTTGCTTGCAATCTGTACATTCTCTAATAAATAATAATGCAAAAAAAGTTCTATTTCGAAAGAAAGATCACTTTTAAACAAAGCGTAAAACACTGAGATGCACGAGCTTTTGCTGGAAATGGTAACCCGAGAGATAAATATTCTACCGTTCAAAACTCAGCATTGGCACTTGCAGAGGTGGCAAGATCATATGCAGCAATGTAGCCATATCATGCACTCGTTTAATTTTCCTAATCATTTCTGAACTCTACTTCAATGCAGGTCTCTATGTTTTATGCGCAGCACCAGGAATACGAGTTTATTTTAGAGGGGATAAATTTGCTTAGTGCAATAATCTAGCCACTGCTAACGAGTCTGAAGGTTTCATTATCGTTCCATGGCGATCCTTCTGTCAAAAGTGCGTCAGATTTCTCAGTGGTAAGTTTGCCAAGGCATGATAGTGCAACCTTCAAACTTGTCTTCGTGGCTGTAGATACCCACATCATCTTTTTTTTTCTTTGTTTACCTTACATGTACCCCCTCCCCTTTTCTCTTTCCACCATTTCCTCTTGAGTCGATGAAGTCTGCCAAGTTCTTGCATTCTTAAGATGGCTGAATTTAAGAGCGTCCGATAAGGCGAACCTGGGTTGATACACCATTTGAAACAACATTTGAATAAATAGTGATTCGTAATAAAACTGGCATCTGATCATGGAAAATAGGTCGTAAAGCTAGTCTCTGTCGTTTAGGAAGTTTAAATGAGGGGGGAAACAAATTTCTGAGATGTTTACTAGTATTGCACCAACCCCGTTTTTTGCCATTTTTTGTCATGTCCCTAGGTTAGGTTAGGTAAGGTTAGGTAGTTCAGAGATGAGTCTCTCTTGTAATCTGGGCGTGTGAAAACTCAATGAGATCATTTTCAAGACGAATCTAAGTTTAGTTTTTAAAATATGGCGTACCGCTTGTTTTCTTGGAAGGTCCCAGGTACTTGGTTACAGTTCGGGAATATGCGGCCGGGAAAGGATTTAAAATTGCTCTCGCATCAGAGCTGGGTTGAAACAATGAGGAAACAATCGAATCACCTGTGACAAAGTTAACTATGGGATTTCAGTCTTTAGGGTACTAGCTACAATATAACATTAATAATTAAAATTACTGGTTATTCACTGTACGAAGCCACTTTCGACGGTGAAGCTTTCTATTCGTAGTTATTGAATACAGTGATACCAATATTTTTTCATTTTAACAAAAGCCGATTTTCCGTATTTCTACTAACAAGTGCTGCCTAAGACCTTATATATTTTTAGAGCTTAAAACTTGACACTGATCTTGCATATTCACTAGACGCTGAATTAGAGCTGTTTAAAGATTTTTTTATGGGTTGGCATTTTGTTGGTCATCCACAGACTCTTCGTTTTCTCTTTCTGGCACAGCAGACTTTGTCATTGCCTCTGTTTGCTAAGGAAAAGTCTAAGGTTGTTGCAGAAGTCAGCATTTACAGTCGTTGGGCCGTTTGACAAAGTTCAGTTGATTCCTTTGCGGGTAATCCGTTTGCACACTTCTATTAACGGTTCTTGACTGCTCCTTAGTTGTTTTTGTTGATAAGTAATTACTTTCCCATATCAATTGAGCGTCAATCTTATATTATCTAACGCAGGATTTTTCACAAACTATGAAACCAGCTGAGACATTTTTTTATCTATCAACTATTAATCAACAGATTTGTTTACATGATAATTAAAAAAAAAAACGATTTTTGATTCAGTAGCATAAAGTGACGGAGCCCCAACATTACTTTTCAAGATACTGATTATGGGAAAGTTTTTTATTTTTGTAAAGTTAAGGAAATCTTATTAAACCGAATTGTTGTAATGAGCAGTGCTATACTGAACAGCTTGATCCCGTAAATCATTGTGTCAAACGTCAGTCATTCATAATTTATACAGAATAAAATAGAACTTCAAGTATTCAGTTAATTGATTTATGATTGAATGATTTAAAACAGTTTTAATGAGGTTTCGCACAAAATTCAACGTTAATGGGTTTATGATCAATCAGGAAAAGAGAAAAAACCATGAATAATTCGAAGAAATGATTAGTACAGCGAAACACGTTTACATTAATTCCATTAATTACATGTACAAGTAGTTTTTAAAAAACGGCAAAGAAGAAAAATTGTAACACACTTGTGCGTTAGCTAAATAGAAAATGGTACAAGAAAAATTCAGCTGATAAAAGAAGTCATAGAAGTGATAAAACCCAATAAAATGGAGAAAGACGTAAAATGGAATACTAGATGTAATAACTGGTAACATGAAAATAAAGAATAAAAGGTACCAAGAGGGTTTTATTCAGCGGCACTCGTGATTTGATAATAGTTCTCATGAAATTCATATTCATTTCGGCTTCTAAAATGAATAGGACGTTTTTAAAAAGCAGGCGAGAGAAATACTGAATTACAATTCCTAATTTGAATTGAGTTTTCCTTATCTGTATAGTCGAATTTAATATATGATGGAACAATAATACAATATATTTTAATATTCATTTGCGTATCCGCATATAGATACGCTGAGCCCTCGTGTATTTATCGAATTTAGAACAGAACTGTATTTTTAAATTATCATTCAGTACGGGACAGGATGCTAACAATAGTATGTAAAGATACACTACTGTGACTCTCTCTCTCTCTCTCTCTCTCTCTCTCTCTCTCTCTCTCTCTCTCTCTCTCCAAAATGGGGTGTATTTCCATTTA